>NC_083574.1:85097838-85372838 GCF_027579695.1 Neoarius graeffei | reverse complement strand
CACACAGCACATAAAAAAAGACACAAATAATTATAAGTGCAATGAAATAAGCGCAAAAGAAAATTTGTTCACGTGCCACTCTTTCTACTCCTGCAAAGATCTCACGCTTGCTATGGCTCACCTTGCTGAAAAATCCAGCTTAGCCTGATCAGCTACCAACTGGCAACATGGTCAAGCTGGTAGACCTTCTGGTAGAAAGGACTATTCCTGCTATGTTGTATACAAGGAATAATAAAGAAGCTGGAAAATCATACAGTAGATGACCAAGATGAGCTACCAGTTTCACCAGTTGTCCTGGGTTTTGGCCAGGCTTGTAGTCCGACTCGCGCCCTAATTTTAAGGACTCATGGCTTGACTTGGACTTGAGCACTGATGACTCTGACTTGGACTCGTGCATTAACTGCATTCAGACTTGTAAATTGGAGACGAGGACTCAGACTTTTTCTTTATTTTTTGTAACATGCCATAATAATTCGGCATGAGATATTTATATCTACATTAATTTTTATACTAATTTTGTGCAAGAGAATGCACATTCATGTGTTCATACATCATTTTCAGGAACAAACTAATGTTAATGGTGCTAAAATGCCTGGAGAAAAGCCCCTAAGATTGTCCGCTTGTGACATGCTATGTCCGAAGTGACATGCTGTGTTCACTGCTCTGTTGATAGCGGAGCTTGCTTGCTGACAGATTAACTAGCTAGTGTTAACCCTCTCTCATGTTATTTGCCCTGTTGATAGCGGGGCTTGCATCGGACTCAACTCGGCTCAGTAGTGGACTCGACTTGGACTCGACACTAAATTTTCTTGAATGACTTGGACTTGACTCGGACTTGAGCACTGGGGACTCAAGACTGTCGACTACAACACTGGTTTTGGCAGCTGGTCAGACCAAGGTGTCAGGTGGTGAATAGTCAATTCTTCAAACAGGTACTTAGAGATTTAGAATGCATATTGTTTTATTTGTAATATATGCATGCATGTCTCTCACCTCCTCTCCAGAACAGAGCAGCAGCAGGGCCAACAGACCCACGGTCACTTTATACACAAACATGCCTGCAGACGTCCTGTAGAGGAGGGCAGATACAGTTGAAGATCTCAACTATGATCCTTTGGATTTGGGAGATGGTCTGGGAGTGCCAAATCCCTGATCCATGTGACTCATGAAGGGATTGTTTGAGCCTTTGACTAATACTTTCAATCAACTATATTTTGAGTAGGACTACAAACTATGCAGGCATTGAGACCTTCAACTCCTCAATATTACATTACAGGCATTTCACAGATACTCTTATCCAGAGTGACATACAACAGGACCCTGATAAAGCCACAGCAATGGGCAGCCTGGGGAGCAGTTGGGGGTTAGGTACCTTGCTCAAGGGCACTTTAGCCACATCTGCTGTTCCAGGGAATCAAACTGGTGACCTTTTGGTCCCAAAGCTGCTTCTCTAACCTTAAAGCCATGGTTTCCCCCATAGCAGGAACCTGAACGTTATTGCTTGATTGAGATCCTGAGTCTCGCTTAATTCTTAGCTCAATGCTTAACATCACCTGAAGACGGTCGACTTGTACCCAAGAACTGTTGTTGCTGTTCATACCAGGACTCTTCTTCACAAAATGCATCCTTTCATCCTAAACATCCTTGCAACACATGTAATACTGTTTGCCTTTACTCTTGTGGGGTGTTTCACAGTCAGAGTACACAAGTTTGTGTCACTAACATCAAAAAATCAAGTTCAGTTTTTTGGCACAGTTTGTGAACTAAATGAGGCCCTTGATGGAAATTTATTTTCTGCTGAATGTTGTTGGTGGCAAGAATTTGTAGCTAGAATACAAACAGCACTGTGTTGTTACCTGGCTAATGGTGAGAACATAAATTGTCCTCTCCAGAAAAAATGTTTTGACAGACAAACATCATGTTTTTTTGTTGGTAACCACTGTAGCTCTTTTTAAGAGGCTAAGTGTATAACCATATGTGCCTGTACTTATATGGATCTGGACTTTCAGAATCATAAGCTACTTGTCTAAGAACTGCCTTTTTTAAATTTATTTTAATAAGGACCACATTACCAGAGAGGACATTTTTGACAGACAAGTTACCTTATTAAATATACCCTTGTTGCCCGATCAGTACCCATTTGGGGTTAACTTTGTTGGCAATAATTCTTCAAGTATGAAATGAGGCTCCAACTAAACTATTCAGGGGCTGTAAGATAGCGCAATATTAGGATTGGCAACCTTTTCAAACTAGACCAAATAAGGTTGAAACATAAAAAAATGGTCAAAAATGGGGTTACATAATAGTATTTCAAGCTGGCATGTGCATGTATTCAAACAAATGACTAATTTGCAGGTGGGATGGTATTAGTTCTTCATGTAGAGCTAATCCTCACTTCACAAGTACTTATTGTACTTCAGTAATGCTTGATCCATTCCATATAATCCACTTTGGTAGCCTGACTGTGAAACAGCCCTTCTACTGATTTATAATCTCACTATCTAGTAGTGTTGGGTTCAAGTACTACCTTAGCCAAGACCATGTTAAGAGTAAACCCATAGCCAACGGAGTCCAAATCATGGACTTCATGGAGTACAATGAGGAGCAAGACCAAGACACATCCAACACCACACATGAGTCAAGTCAAGTCAAGTTTATTTGTATAGCACTTTTAACAATAAACATTGTCGCAAAGCAGCTTTACAGAATTTGAACGACTTAAAACATGAGCTAATTTTATCCCTAATCTATCCCCAATGAGCAAGCCTGTGGCGACGGTGGCAAGGAAAAACTCCTTCAGACGACATGAGGAAGAAACCTCGAGAGGAACCAGACTCAAAAGGGAACCCATCCTCATTTGGGCAACAACAGACAGCATGACTATAACATTAACTATTTTAACATGAAGACAGTTTCGTTGATGTTATAACTCTTCATTGATGGAAACTTGAGTGCAAAACTGTTCATGATAACTGCAGTCCTAAAGTTAGCAAGTCAACTGTAGTCCTTAGCCATAAAAGCATTACTGTAGGAGTCCAGAGCGTCCTCCAGGTATAACCCTCAACTGTCCTCATGGGGCCGTCCTTCACAGGAGCGATGAGATAAAACTCCGACCAGACACAGGGCACCAGGATGACAAAGTTCATGTCAAGACCAAAAGTAGACACTCGAATGTGCAATTTCCTGGTTGGAGTATCTTCCTAACCGGACATAAAATTTCTCTTGAATGAACTAAAATAGCCCATCAACTTTGGTATTATCAGTTTGTACAAATAAGTACATAGGATATGTTAAGCATGGCCTATTCTTCTAGCAAGTTCTGAAGTGTAGTCCTGTTTCATTGCATTGCATTGGGAGGTTAGGAAGCACTCCATCTTCAGTACCACAACACAATTATCTAGTGTTACCCAGAAGAACATGGGTTCACTTTTGATTCTGATTCCTCTCAAGATTCTTCTTTTGTCTCTCAGGGAGGATTTCCTGACCCCTGTCACTGATCTAAATCCATGTCTGGATTTCTATAGAGCTGCTGTTGTTAAAACCCTTACGAAAATCTACCATGGTTTACTATGGTTTTACCATGGTTTTTATGTAGTAACCATGATTCTACCATGGTATCTCATGGTTATTCTAAGTACTATGAACCAACCATAGTATTACTATGGTTCATCCATGGTAGTAACCATGGTTCTACTATGGTATTTCATGGTGATTCTAAGTACTATGAACCAACCATAGTATTACTATGGTTCATCCATGGTAGTAACCATGGTTCTACTATGGTATTTCATGGTGATTCTAAGTACTATGAACCAACCATAGTATTACTATGGTTCATCCATGGTAGTAACCATGGTTCTACTATGGTATTTCATGGTGATTCTAAGTACTATGAACCAACCATAGCATTACTGTGGTTTATCCATAGTACTGCAGTAGCTGTGGTAGCATCATAGTTGTATGTGTAATAGGTCATAGTAACTACGAAATTAGTTTAAAAAGGGATAGTATGGTTTTTAAAAGGATGCACTAACTGTAGTATTACAATGCTTTCGTCCAACAGTCAATGCTGTAGAGAAGGATCTCGATTAACAGCCCAGATACATTAACATTTACTTAGAACCTAAAAATTTAAGTGAACATTGAGGTAAAATCCACCATGGTTTTCATGGTTACCCAAAAAAACATGAAAACTATGAATAACTATAAACCATAGTAAAACCATGGTTAATTTTCGTAAGGAAAGCACTACTGAATTGAATTGTGCTCAATGCATAATGGAGGAGAAAAAGTTGATAATAAAGTATAGCTATTTTAGATGTAATAGAAATAAATTGATGAGATGTGTTAGTAGAGAAGATGTTCTTACCTCAAATCTCCAGAAGGAATTGTATGATAATACGGTAACAGAGGGGCATCAGGGTTTTATAACCTTTTCTGTTTATTCACCGTGATAACTATATCACCTGAATATAGAACAGCAGCTGCTTATTCCTGAGAAAGGTGTATCCAAGACGTCGTGTACTCAAAACTTAATTTTTAATAGAAAAGATAAATAGAAGGCCATCAGCTTTAGATAAATAGTCATGCTGTTAAGAAAGCAGGTGCAGTTTTTCCCTGATCAGTCCATTGTATTCAAACAAACTAGTTGCATCACTTCGACATCTTCCAGATTATTTCTTTTGCTATTTCTTTGCAAGTTGATTTTAATTATCATTTTTGTCAATCACCTTGAGTCAGCAAAGTTCAAAATTGTTGATCTCAAGCTGTAGCAGGTTGGAGTATGGTTTAGGGCGGGGGTGCAGCGGGAAGGGGGTTTTGGAAAGACCAGGAGGATTGAAGCAGCTCCCCCAAATTCTAATTTCATGAGTGCTACCCGACATGGGAAAGGTGGAGGGATCGCAGATATATTCAAAGCCTCTTTTCAATGTAAACAGTCCTCACTTGGTGATTTTACATCCTTTGAAAACTTATGTGCACTTGTTACATGCTCTCCTAACATATTATTAACTATTTACAGGCCTCCGAGACATTCAGCCAAAGTTTTTCTGGAAGAGTCTGGTGAACTGTTGTCAGTCATTTGCTTAGAGTTTGACTGTCTTATTATATCTGGGGATTTTAACTTGCATGTAGATAATCCTGAAAACACTCATGCCAGAGAACTACTTGCACTTATTGACAACTTCAACCTAGTACAACATGTACAGGGACCGACCCACTCTCGTGGTCATACCCTTGACCTCGTTATCGCAAAGGGTCTTACTGTTTCTACTACTGTTGTTGACCTGACCTTATCTGATCATTTCTATGTTTTCTCTGATGTTTCTATGTCCCCCACATTCAGAACAGCTCAATGACTATGGGTAGGAGAGTCATAAACGACAGCACGTGTTCTCTTTGAGCAAGCTCTCTCACGGATCTCAACTAAAATGTCAGACTCTGTAGACGACTTACTGGAAATTTTTAATTTAAATATGACCCAAATTATGGATGATATTGCTCCATTCAAAATCAACAGAGTCAATGACAAGCAGAAAGCACCATGGAAGCAATACCCAGCTGTTAAACTGCTAAAGAGAGAATGTAGGAAGACTGAAATAAAATGGCACAAATCTAAACTTCACATCCATTATCAAATCCATAAAGAGATGCTTTGTAAATATAATTATGAAATTGGTAAAGCAAGACAGTCTTTCTTCTCCAACATCATCAACAGGAATATGAACAATGCCCGTGTGCTATTTTCAACAGTAGAGAAGCTAACTAATCCCCCACCACAATTAGCACCTGAACTTCTCTCAGTTAATAAATGCAATGAGTTTGCATCCTTCTTCAAAGGTAAAATTGATAAAATACGGCAGAATATTGCTCATAATATATCTCAGTTGCAAGTAACTGAAAAGCTGCAATCACCAGTGACACAGACAGACAATTTCAACACAATGTCAGAATTTTGTTTGATTGATTACGAGACTCTTGAAAAAACTGTACAAAATCTCAGTTCCTCAACATCTGAATTGGACATTCTGCCCACCAACTTTTTTAAGTCTGTTCTTCACCTCATAATTACAGATGTGCTTCAGATCATAAATACATCCCTAGAGACTGGCATTTTTCTTGTGTCCCTGAAAAAAGCCATTGTAAAGCCCCTACTTAAAAAGAATAATCTGGATGCTTCAGTATTGAACAACTACAGGCCAATATCAAATCTACCATTCATCGGGAAAATCCTTGAAAAAATTGTCTTCAATCAGTTAACTGCCTTCTTGACATCAAACAGCTGTTTTGATAACTTTCAGTCAGGATTTCGTGACAATCACAGCACTGAAACAGCGCTGATTAAAGTTATAAATGACATATGTCTTAATACTGATGCAGGCAAAACATCGGTCCTGGTGTTACTGGACCTCAGTGCAGCTTTTGATACTGTTGATCACAACATACTGCTATATCGACTTGAACACTGGGTTGGATTGACTGGTAAAGTTATCAGTTGGTTAAAATCATACTTAAAAGATAGAAGCTTCTTTGTTACCATGGGAAACTGTACCTCAACATCAATGTCCTTGACCTGTGGTGTCCCCCAGGGGTCGATCCTTGGACCATTACTATTCAACCTTTATATGCTCCCACTTGGACAAATTCTCAAGAACAACTCAATTTTGTATCACTGCTATGCAGATGACACCCAAATTTATTTTGCTCTATCACCTAATGATTATGCCCCCCTTGAATGTCTCTACCAGTGTATCGACCAAATCAACAACTGGATGTCACAAAATTTTCTTCAGCTGAACACAGATAAAACAGAAGTAATTCCATTTGGGAAAAAAGATGAAAGACTCAGGATTACCACTATTCTTGACACAAAGGGGATTAAAACAAAAGATATGGTTAAAAATCTTGGTGTTTTCATTGACAGCGAGCTAAACTTTGACAGTCACATGAAAGCAATCACTAAATCGGCATTTTATCACCTAAAAAACATTTCCAAACTGAGAGGACTTACTGTATATCAAAAAATGATCTGGAAAAACTTATACATGCCTTCATCACTAGTAGGGTTGACTACTGCAATGGCCTTTTCACAGGCCTGCCAAAAAAGACCATCAAACGACTTCAGGTGATTCAAAATGCAGCGGCTAGGGTTCTCACACGAACAAAAAGAACAGAGCACATTACTCCAATTCTAAGGCCCCTTCACTGGCTTCCAGTAAGCTACAGAATTGACTTTAAAGCATTGTTGCTGGTGTACAAATCTCTAAATGGTACAGGGCCCAATTACCTCTCTGATATGTTGCAGCGGCCTAACCCAATCAGATCTACCAGATCGCAGCAGAAAAATTTACTGGTTAAACCTGTTGGTGAAGCAAAGTGTGGTGAAGCAGCTTTTAGCTACTATGCAGTACAGCTATGGAACCAACTCCCAGAGGACATCAACAATGCTCCTGCTGTTGGCAGCTTCAAATCTACCGTAGATTAAAGACCAAGCTGTTTTCAGATGCTTTCTGCTAACTGATATCATCATTTTTACATGTTTTAAACTTTACTTAACTTTTACAGTCTTTGCACATTTTAAACTTTACTTAACTTTTATTCTATTTTATTCTGCTGTTTTTTACTGAACTTTTACTTCATTTTATTACTTTATTTCTACTATTGTTTAATTCTTATATTATTTTTATTTTTCTCTCTTCTTCCCCCTTTATTTTATGTAATTTTATTTTCTATTGTTTACTGTTTTGCCTTTACCTCCGTAAAGCACATTGAACTGCCACTGTGTATGAAATGCGCTATATAAATAAACTTGTCTTGTCTATGGGATAATGAGGCACACATGAACCTTGTTATGTAATTTACATCTATTTTGTGTTCTGTTTTCCTTTTCTTGAATGATCAGGAAGACAAACATGCGGACAGCACTGAGCCATCGACAAGGACATGTGCTCAAATAAAAGTTCAGAACTTACCCTTGGGTTGCTGTGTTCTCTGAGTGAACATGTTTCTGAAGCATTTTTATTGGCATGACTTTACTACATGTCACAGAAGAGAGAACAATAGCAATGCCTGCAAGACAGACCACGATTCTTTAGAGTCTAGTATAGTAGCCAGAAGGTGGTGAACCAATTACGGAGTTAATTAGAAAATGAAAGATCACCAGAGTGAAGAGTGAAGCACAAGATTCCCAGCTGTGAGTGACCATGAATATTTCTCAGTTTTTTCCGATCTCAGATTTAACTTGTAGAATGGAATCGTTGGGAAAAGGTTCCTGGTGGCCAAGCAGACCATATGCCATGACATAGTTGAAAATATGACCTGCATCTACAGTGCCTTGCAAAAGTATTCATACCCCTTGAACTTTTTCACATTTTTCCACCTTACAACTACAAACTTTTTTATTGAGATTTTATGTGATAGACCAACACAGAGTAGCACATAATTGTGAAGTGAAACGAGAATGATAAATGGGCTTGAAAATTTTAAACAAATAAAAATCTGAAAAATGTGGTGTGCATTAGTATTCAGCCCCCCTGCGTCAATACTTTGTAGAGCCACCTTTTGCTGCAATTACAGCTGCAAGTTTTTTGTGGTATGTCTCTACCAGCTTTGCACATCTAGACACTGAAATTTTTGCCCATTCTTCTTTGCAAAATAGCTCAAGCTCAGCCAGATTGGATGGAGAGCGTCTGTGAACAGCAATTTTCAAGTCTTGCCACAGATGCTCAATGGGATTTAGGTCTGGACTTTGACTGGGCCATTCTAACACATGAATATTATTTCACCTAAATCATTCCATTGTAGCTCTGGCTGTATGTTTAGGGTCATTGTCTTGCTGGATGGTGAATCTCCTTCCCAGTCTCAAGTCTTTTGCAGCCTCCAACAGGTTTTCTTCCAGGATTGCCCTGTATTTAGCTCCATCCATCTTCCCATCAACTCTGACCAGCTTCCCTGTCCCTGCTGAAGAAAAGCATCCCCATAGCATGATGCTGCCACCACCATGTTTCACAGTGGGGATGGTGTGTGCAGGGTGATGAGCAGTGTTAGTTTTCCGCCACAGATAGCGCTTTGCATTTAGGCCAAAAAGTTCAACTTTGGTCTCATCTGACCAAAGCACCTTCTTCCACATGTTTGCTGTGTCCCCTACATGGCTTCTTATGCCTGTCTTTCAACAATGGCTTTCTTCTTGCCACTCTTCCAAAAAGGCCAGATTTGTGGAGTGTACGACTTATAGTTGTCCTGTGCACAGATTCTCCCACCTGAGCTGTGGATTTCTGCAGCTCCTCCAGAGTGATCATGGGCCTCTTGGCTGCTTCTCTGACTAGTGCTCTCCTTGCTCGCTCTGTCAGTTTAGGTGGACAGCCATGTCTTGGTAGGTTTGCAGTTGTACCATACTTTTTCCATTTTTGAATGATGGATTGAACAGTGCTTCTTGAGATGTTCAGAGCTTGGGATATTTTTTTATAACCTAACCCTGCTTTAAACTTCTCCAGAACTTTATCCCTGACCTGTCTGGTGAGTTCTTTGGTCTTCATGATGATGTTTGTTATTCAGTGTTCTCTAATAAACCACTGAGGCCTTCACAGAACAAGTGTATTTATGCTGAGAGTAAATTACACACAGTAGGACTCTATTAATTAATTAGATGACTTCTGAAGGCAATTGATTGCACTGGATTGTATTTAGAGGTATCAGAGTACAGGGGGCTGAATACTAATGCACACCACATTTTTCAGATTTTTATTTGTTTAAAATTTTGAAGACCATTTATCATTTTCGTTTCACTTCACAATTATGCGCTACTCTGTGTTGGTCTATCACATAAAATCTCAATAAAAAAACTTTTAAGTTTGTGGTTGTAAAGTGGAAAAATGTGAAAAAGTTCAAGGGGTATGAATACTTTTGCAAGGCACTGTAGTAACCTGCTGACTGTTGATTAACTTCTCAAGTTTAACATGGTGGCTATTTTCCAGGAAACAAGAATGTTCTGTACTTTCCTGATATGTTAGACGTGCTCTTGTTTATTGGCTGAAAAAAATTATGGTTCGTTAGCTGAGAAAATGTCATCAGTGTAAATGATTAGAAAATTGTTCAGGAAATCTTTCAACGCTTTCAAGATTCAAGAGAGCTTTATTGTCAATCCATCCATATCCAAGTGTATAAGGAATAAAAAATGTTTTTGAATCATGTTGTGGCTAGCTAGAGGGCTAATGTTAGAGATGTTACCCATAAGAAATCTTCTTAGGTATCAATTTAGTCCATAAATTTCAATTTTTATGTCAAACACCAAAGCCACTGCCCTTAAAACTGTTGCTGGAGCTGCTAGCGTGCTAACTATGCTGTGCTAAGCTAAGCTTAGATAGTCGACGAAGGTAAAAGCGGAAGTAAATGAAGAAGATGACGAATACAATTTGGCATTTTTGAAGAAAGATGTCGATTAGCAACAAAAAAATGGCTGAGGAGTTGGCAGAGATTCAAAATTCCCTCAACTTTATGTCTGAGGAGATCAGCAATGTGGTGAGGCAACAAAAAACCCGCACAGGCCTAATGGAGGAGATCCGGGAGTTGAAAGCTACAATGAAGCAAAAGGACCAGAAGATCGTGTTGCTGGAACAAAGGGTGGAGGATTTGGAGCAGTATTCCAAAGCGGATGACCTTGTAATCACTCGGCTGGATAAATACAAGTGACAATGAATTGAGGGCGGCACGGTGGTGTAGTGGTTAGCGCTGTCGCCTCACAGCAAGAAGGCCCTGGGTTCGAGCCCCGTGGCCGGCGAGGACCTTTCTGTGCGGAGTTTGCATGTTCTCCCCGTGTCCGCGTGGGTTTCCTCCGGGTGCTCCGGTTTCCCCCACAGTCCAAAGACATGCAGGTTAGGTTAACTGGTGACTCTAAATTGACCGTAGGTGTGAATGTGAATGGTTGTCTGTGTCTATGTGTCAGCCCTGTGATGACCTGGCGACTTGTCCAGGGTGTACCCCGCCTTTCGCCCGTAGTCAGCTGGGATAGGCTCCAGCTTGCCTGCGACCCTGTAGAACAGGATAAAGCAGCTAGAGATGATGAGATGAGACAATGAATTGACTCAGTGAAATTCTAAGTTAATATATTTTGTTCTTAGTTCATGTTTTGAATTATTTTTTCCCTTACAAAAGGGTTGTTAAAGAATATCTTTGCTTTTTTCCTGGGAATATGGTGATGAGAGTTGGGAGAATGAAAACAATTAAGAAAAACTGTGATATGGAGTTCAACATTGTTTTGCAAAAAAAAATTTAAATGGCTGATTCATTTAAGAGCCAGGTTTTTTCAAGATCTGAATATACAGAACATAGAGTCTGTGGTTTTGAAAATGATGTGGATTCAGAGAATTATGTTTTTAACCACATCAGTGACTCTTGTGCATATTATACTGATGAGCAAATTAATGATGGTGTCGAACTTGATAAGACATTTTCATTGATACATTTTAATTGTAGAAGTTTACCTAAAAACTTTACTGAATATTTGGACACGTTTAAAAGTAAATTTAAGTTGATAGCTTTATCTGAGACCTGGATAAATGAAGAGAAAGATATTGATTTGCATATTAATGGCTATGATTTATCTGTTACCAGTAGAGTTAACAGGAGCGGAGGGGGTGTGGCCCTTTATGTGGCCAGTGACTTAAAATGTCGACCAGTTGAATGCATGACATCTGTAATTGATGATTTAATGGCGTGTATTGCTGTGGAAGTTGAATTAGAAAGAATGAGAAATATTGTTGTTACATGTGTTTACAGGAAACCAGGGTCAAATGTGGAAACTTTTTTATGGATGTTTAGAAGAATTAATGAATGGTTTAAATGACAATAAATCACTTATCTGTGGTGGTTCAACATCGACCTCTTAAAGGTCTCTGCGCATAAACAAACTTCTGATTTTTTTGGACGTATTATATAGTAGAGGGTTGTACCCACTGATTACAAAGCCTAGTAGAGTAACAACAAGTAGTGCAACATTAATTGACAATATTTTTACAAATTTTTTAGAGAATAAAATTAGAAGCGTTTTTACTAATAAATGATATAAGTGACCATTTACCTGTACTTGTAACATTTAATTATCAATTACAGAGAAAGAAACCAGAAAATTGCCACAGATACATAAGGGTAAGAACTGATGAGGCAATTAATGCCTTCAGAAATGATCTCTTAAAGCAAGAGTGGAATGGGGTGTATACAGATGAGGTGAATACTGCATATGAGTCATTATTATATTGTTATTTAGCTCTCTATAATAAACATTGTCCAAAAAAATGGCATATGCCTAAACATTATTATAATAAAAAGCCCTGGATAACAAAACGGTTGTAAAATGTATGTAAAAAGAAAAACAAACTTTATAGAGACTTCATAAAATCTAGAACAGAGACTGCTGCAAAACAATACAATTAGTACAATAATAAGTTAACCAACATATTGAGACAAGCGAAAAAGGAATCTTGTCTCATCTTCTTCCGCTTTATCCGGGACCGGGTCGCGGAGGCAGCAGTCTGAGCATGGAAGCCCAAACTTCCCTTTCCCCAGACACCTCGGCCAGCTCCTCGGGAAGAACACCGAGGCGTTCCCAGGCCAGCCGAGAGACATAGTCCCTCCAGCGTGTCCTGGGTCTTCCCCGGGGCCTCCTCCCGGGGGGACATGCCTGGAACACCTCCCCAGGGAAGCATCCAGGAGGCATCCGAAAGAGATGCCCGAGCCACCTCAGCTGATTCCTCTCGATGTGGAGGAGCAGCGGCTCTACTCCGAGCTCCTCCCGAGTGACTGTGCTTCTCACCCTATCTCTAAGGGAGCGCCCAGCCACCCTGCGAAGGAAACTCATTTTGGCCGCTTGTATCCATGATCTTGTTCTTTCGGTCATTACCCAAAGTTCATGACCATAGGTGAGAGTCGGAACGTAGATCAACTGGTAAATCGAGAGCTTCGCCTTTTGGCTCAGCTCCTTCACCATGACGGACCGGTAAAGCGACCGCATCACTGCGGAGGCCGCACCGACCTGCCTGTCGATCTCACGCTCTATCCTTCCCTCACTCGTGAACAAGATCCCGAGATACTTAAACTCCTCCACTTGAGGCAGGACTTTTCCACCAACCTGGAGAGGGCAAGCCACCCTTTTCCGGTCGAGAACCATGGCCTCTGACTTGGAGGTGCTGATTCTCATCCCAGCTGCTTCACACTCGACTGCAAACTGCCCCAGTGCATGCTGAAGGTCCTGGTTTGAAGAAGCCAACAGGACATCATCATCTGCGAAAAGCAGAGATGAAATTCTGTGGTTCCCAAACAGGATTCCTTCCGGCCCCTTGCTGTGCCTAGAAATTCTGTCCATAAAGATTATGAACAGAACCAGTGACAAAGGGCAGCCCTGCCGGAGTCCAACATGCACTGGGAACAGGCCTGACTTACTGCCGGCAATTCGAACCAGACTCCTGCTCTGTTCGTACAGGGACCGGACAGCCCTTAGCAAAGAGCCCCAAACCCCATACTCCTGAAGCACTCCCCACAGAATACCACGAGGGACACAGTTGAATGCCTTCTCCAAATCCATAAAGCACATGTGGACTGGTTGGCCAAACTCCCATGAACCCTCGAGCACCCTATGAAGGGTATAGAGCTGGTCCAGTGTTCCGCGACCAGGACGAAAACCGCATTGCTCCTCCTGGATCCAAGGTTCGACTATTGGCCGAATTCTCCTCTCCAGTACCCTGGAGTAAACCTTCCCTGGGAGGCTGAGAAGTGTGATTCCCCTATAATTGGAGCACACTCTCCGGTCCCCTTTCTTAAAAAGAGGGACCACCACCCCAGTCTGCCACTCCAGAGGCACTGTCCCCGACCGCCACGCGATGTTGCAGAGGCGTGTCAGCCAAGACAGCCCCACAACATCCAGAGACTTGAGATACTCAGGGCGGATCTCATCCACCCCCGGTGCCCTGCCACTGAGGAGCTTGCTAACCACCTCAGTGACTTCGGCTTGGGTAATGGACGAGTCCACCTCTGAGTCATCAGCCTCCGCTTCCTCAATGGAAGATGTGACAGTGGGATTGAGGAGATCCTCGAAGTATTCTTTCCACCGCCCGACAATGTCCCCAGTAGAGGTCAACAGCTCCCCACCCGCACTGTAAGCAGTGTTGACAGAGTACTGCTTCCCCCTCCTGAGGCACCAGACGGTTTGCCAGAATTTCTTCGAGGCTGACCGATAGTCCGAAAAAGGAATCACATCACACACACATCACATTATCTCTAGCCGCTTTATCCTTCTACAGGGTCGCAGGCAAGCTGGAGCCTATCCCAGCTGACTACGGGCGAAAGGCGGGGTACACCCTGGACAAGTCGCCAGGTCATCACAGGGCTGACACATAGACACAGACAACCATTCACACTCACATTCACACCTACGGTCAATTTAGAGTCACCAGTTAACCTAACCTGCATGTCTTTGGACTGTGGGGGAAACCGGAGCACCCGGAGGAAACCCACGCGGACACGGGGAGAACATGCAAACTCCGCACAGAAAGGCCCTCGCCGGCCCCGGGGCTCGAACCCAGGACCTTCTTGCTGTGAGGCGACAGCGCTAACCACTACACCACCGTGCCGCCCCCGAAAAAGGAATATTAAAATAAAATTTTACTAGTAAATAAAAACAACGTTAAGGGTACATGGAATATACTGAACAATGTAATAAGGAACAAATTGGGATCAACAGATCTACCCAACCATTTTATAAAGGACAATAAGGTGATTAAAAACATGAATTAAATGGTTAATGAATTTAATTCTTTTTTTTTGTGAATGTTGGGCCTAGTTTGGCAAATGAAATTACAAAAAAATGTGGACAGACAAAAAGTGTCTGGAAAGGGGAAAATAAAGTGATGCAGTCAATGTTTCTAGGTGAAGTGAATGAAAATCAAATCTTTTCTGTGGCAGCTAAATCAAAAAGGAAGACATCTACTGATAGTGATGGAATTGATATGAAAATAGTAAAAATGACCATTGATTGTATAGTTAAACCACTATGTTATGTTTACAATCATTCATTTAAAACTGGTGTTTTTCCGGCTAGGATGAAAACGGCAAAAGTCATACCACTTTTTAAAGCAGGAGATAAACACAGCTTTAATAATTACAGACCAGTATCATTGCTTTCACAATTTTCAAGAGTGCTAGAAAAATTTTGGTTCAAAAATTAGATAGTTTCATCGAAAAGAATGACTTAAAGAGTGAGAGTCAGTATGGTTTTAGGACAAAATGGTCTACAGCTCTAGCAATAATGAATATAATAGAAGAAATCACAACAGCTATTGACAAAAAGAAATATACAATCGGGGTATTCATTGATTTAAAGAAAGCATTCGATACAATAGATCATTCTATTTTAATTTCAAAGTTGAATGCATATGGTGTGAGAGAAGTTGTCCTTAACTGGTTAACCAGCTATTTACAGAACAGACAACAGTATGTGCATTTTGCCGGTAATATTTCAGAATGTTTGACAATTGAATGTGGAGTTCCACAAGGTTCTGTTTTGGGGCCTAAACTCTTTATTTTATATATAAATGGCATTTGTGAAGTCTCAAATGTCTTCAAGTTTGTCTTGTTCGCAGATGACAATTTATTTTTTTTGTTCTGGAGATAATTTAAAATCATTATCTGAAAGTATTGAAAATGAAATGGTTCAACTTAAGTCTTGGTTTGATGAAAATAAGTTATCATTAAATGTGAAAAAACTAAATTTATGGTTTTTGCAAATAAAAGAAAGGATGAAGTTTCATTACTTATTAATGGAGTTAACATTGAGAAAGTATCTGAGTTTAGGTTTCTAGGAGTTATAATGGATGAAAAATTGACATGGAAATCTCATATATCATATGTTAAACAAAAGGTATCAAAGAATATTTTTATTTTGAACAAAGTCGAGTATGTTTTGGATTGTAAAACAATGAGAATGTTGTACTGTTCACTTATATTGCCTTATTTTAGTTATTGTGTAGAAGTGTGAGGTAACACATACATAAGCAATATAATGCCGTTGGTTTTAATGCAGAAAAGAGCAATTCGAATAATTCACAAAGTTGAGTTTAGAGAACACCAATATATTATTTATTAAGCCAGGGTTATTGAAATTTAAAGAGATAATCGAACTGCAGACATTATTAGTAATGTTTAAAGCCAAGAACAGAATATTGCCAGAGAACATGCAGAAGTTCTTTGTGTTTACCTTAGAAGATGACAACCATAGAAGGAGATTTGATTTTAAGCATCAAGTTGCTCACACCACTTTAAAACAAATGTGTATTTCTGTTGTTGGCATAAAACTTTGGAATTCTCAACAGAATGATTTAAAGTGTTGTACAGATATTTTTCAGTTTAAAAAACGTATAAAGAGAGACAAATGAGACAATATGCACATGAAATTTAACTGGATGTTCATTTTATTTGTTATGAGCTCGTAAAATTAGATTTTTATGGGGTTTTTTTTATGTTGTTGGCATTGAATGTAGATAATCATTTTTATTGTTTTGAGCTTATAAATGTGTGGTGTTTTTTTCCTTTAAGTTGTTGGTATATGTAGCTGATGGTGTAGGTAACTGATGTGCGGTGTACTGTAGGTACAACCCTGATTCCAAAAAAGATGGGACAAAGTACAAATTGTATATAAAAACAGAATGCAATGATGTGGAAGTTTCAAAATTCCATATTTTATTCAGAATAGAACATAGATCACATATCAAATGTTTAAACTGAGAAAATGTATCAAGGGAAAAATGAGGTGATTTTAAATTTCATGACAACAACACATCTCAAAAAAGTTGGGACAAGGCCATGTTTACCACTGTGAGACATCCCCTTTTCTCTTTACAACAGTCTGTAAACGTCTGGGGACTGAGGAGACAAGTTGCTCAAGTTTAGGGATAGGAATGTTAACCCATTCTTGTCTAATGTAGGATTCTAGTTGCTCAACTGTCTTAGGTCTTTTTTGTTGTATCTTCCGTTTTATGATGCGCCAAATGTTTTCTATGGGTGAAAGATCTGGACTGCAGGCTGGCCAGTTCAGTACCCGGACCCTTCTTCTACGCAGCCATGATGCTGTAATTGATGCAGTATGTGGTTTGGCATTGTCATGTTGGAAAATGCAAGGTCTTCCCTGAAAGAGACGTCGTCTGGATGGGAGCATATGTTGCTCTAGAACCTGGATATACCTTTCAGCATTGATGGTGTCTTTCCAGATGTGTAAGCTGCTCATGCCACACGCACTAATGCAACCCTATACCATCAGAGATGCACGCTTCTGAACTGAGCACTGATAACAACTTGGGTCATCCTTCTCCTCTTTAGTCCGAATGACACGGCGTCCCTGATTTCCATAAAGAACTTCAAATTTTGATTTGTCTGACCACAGAACAGTTTTCCACTTTGCCACAGTCCATTTTAAATGAGCCTTGGCCCAGAGAAGACGTCTGCGCTTCTGGATCATGTTTAGATACGGCTTCTTCTTTGAACTATAGAGTTTTAGCTGGCAACGGCGGATGGCACGGTGAATTGTGTTCACAGATAATGTTCTCTGGAAATATTCCTGAGCCCATTTTGTGATTTCCAATACAGAAGCATGCCTGTATGTGATGCAGTGCCGTCTAAGGGCCCGAAGATCACAGGCACCCAGTATGGTTTTCCGGCCTTGACCCTTACGCACAGAGATTCTTCCAGATTCTCTGAATCTTTTGATGATATTATGCACTGTAGATGATGATATGTTCAAACTCTTTGCAATTTTACACTGTCGAACTCCTTTCTGATATTGCTCCACTATTTGTCGGCGCAGAATTAGGGGGATTGGTGATCCTCTTCCCATCTTTACTTCGGAGAGCCGCTGCCACTCCAAGATACTCTTTTTATACCCAGTCATGTTAATGACCTATTGCCAATTGACCTAATGAGTTGCAATTTGGTCCTCCAGCTGTTCCTTTTTTGTACCTTTAACTTTTCCAGCCTCTTATTGCCCCTGTCCCAACTTTTTTGAGATGTGTTGCTGTCATGAAATTTTCAAATGAGCCAATATTTGGCATGAAATTTCAAAATGTCTCACTTTTGACATTTGATGTGTTGTCTATGTTCTATTGTGAATACTATATCAGTTTTTGAGATTTGTAAATTATTGCATTCCGTTTTTATTTACAATTTGTACTTTATCCCAACTTTTTTGGAATCGGGGTTGTAATTGGAATTTACAGACCATCTAAGATTCTTTGTTTTATGAAGGGGCAGACAAAAATAAGAATTATATTCTTGCTGCTCCTTTCCAATCATGAAGAGTCGCTTTGATCTATGTATCTTGAATTATGTTCTAATTCAATACTGTATATTGTGCATTTTCATGAAAGGAATGAATAAAAGCAAGTAAGTAATTGTGTAGAGAAGCAGTCAACAGGTGATGTGTTACTTCATGCATGAGGATCATGTGTCATCTGAGAAGACTAGGCTGACAAATGTACAGATACTGGAGCCAGGGTTCTTCTAGAAAATCTGAAGTAGCCGGCCAAAAAAACATAATAGGCAGCTCTGTAATTTTCCACAGTGTGCCAAAGGTATGCTAATGCTAGGGGGTTCTGGGGGCATGCCCCCCAGAAAATTTTGAAATTTGCAAACCTTCTGGTGCATTCTCAGCGAATAAATTATGAACTATTTCCTTATAAAATACTTGCAAAATATATACAAAATTTCCCTCCAGATGTGTGGGTGCTTGGCTTTCTCAGTTACCCTCTGTAGTACGCTGCCTGGCTCTACATGGTATAACATAACTACATACACTACAGCATGGTCATGTGGTCTGGCTCAGCCAATCAGAACGTGAGAATCAATCAACAAATATGGCATCACTTCCAGAATCAAAGACAATTTTGTGGTGAAATAATCAGGTTTGCAGCCAATTATGTGGCCAAGCATGGCTCACATGATATAAAATAGTTCCACCAATGATTACGCAATGCATCTCATGACATTTAAAAAAAATAAAAAAACAATGGATATACCGGTAGTGTGTCAGTCATGGAATATCCTGGATGAACTGATGTCACAATTTCAGGCTACACAACCAACTGGAGTCACAGCTGTGGCTCTGCGAGTATTTGTGTGTGGGTGTAGATCTACGTGTCATGATCATGCCAAGCGAGGCAGGCAATAGCATGGGAAAAAAATTAAAATAATTTGAAAAAAAGATAGCATGGTACATTACACACACGTAGGTCGAAGGTCGCTCTGACGTGAACAACAAACATGGCTGCCTCCAGTGAGTTTATGCCGAGATGCAATCTGAACACTTTTAGTTTGGAATTTTTTGATGAGCCATATTTGTTATTCTACGAAATTGAGTCGTACGTGAGCTGAAAGCTGACAAGACGTGGAACTCCGAGTTGTCTATAAGCCATATATGATGAGATTGAGTGGAATAACTGTTTTATTTTATCCACATTCACTGGATTTTGAGAAACGTAGCATTTTTATTTTTTGCAAATTCAATAAATAAAAACTTCGTACAAAACATCCGACCAAATCATTTCCACTTAGAATTTAAACAAACCGGGGAAATGACAGTAGCAATTTGTGAAAAATGTGATAATAATTATTGAAAAATAAAAAAAGATACATTCTTATCATCAAATACTTTGATTCCATATTTTGTTGCTTATTTTATTTTTTTGAGGGTTTTCTTTTCGAGTAAAGTTTTTATTTCGTTCTTGGTTGGTTCGGCAACACGCGCCGCCATTTTGTTTTACTTCTTTAGCGTTTTTTGGCGGTTGTATCTCAAATGTAACGAGGTCAAGGGTATGACCAGGAGAGTGGGTCGGTCCCTGTACATGTTGTACTAGGTTGAAGTTGTCAATAAGTGCAAGTAGTTCTCTGGCATGAGTGTTTTCAGGATTATCTACATGCAAGTTAAAATCCCCAGATATAATAAGACAGTCAAACTTTAAGCAAATGACTGACAACAGTTCACCAAACTCTTCCAGAAAAACTTTGGCTGAATGTCTCGGAGGCCTGTAAATAGTTAATAACAATATGTTAGGAGAGCATGTAACAAGTGCACATACGTTTTCAAAGGATGTGAAATCACCAAGTGAGGACTGTTTACATTGAAAAGAGGCTTTGAATATATTTGCGATCCCTCCACCTTTCCCATGTCGGGTAGCACTCATGAAATTAAAATTTGGGGGAGCTGCTTCAATCCTCCTGGTCTTTCCAAAACCCCCTTCCCGCTGCACCCCCGCCCTAAACCATACTCCAACCTGCTACAGCTTGAGATCAACAATTTTGAACTTTGCTGACTCAAGGTGATTGACAAAAATGATAATTAAAATCAACTTGCAAAGAAATAGCAAAAGAAATAATCTGGAAGATGTCGAAGTGATGCAACTAGTTTGTTTGAATACAATGGACTGATCAGGGAAAAACTGCACCTGCTTTCTTAACAGCATGACTATTTATCTAAAGCTGATGGCCTTCTATTTATCTTTTCTATTAAAAATTAAGTTTTGAGTACACGACGTCTTAGATACACCTTTTTCAGGAATAAGCAGCTGCTGTTCTATATTCAGGTGATATAGTTATCACGGTGAATAAACAGAAAAGGGTATAAAACCCTGATGCCCCACTGTTACCGTATTATCATACAATTCCTTCTGGAGATTTGAGGTAAGAACAACTCTACTAACACATCTCATCAATTTATTTGTATTACATCTAAAATAGCTATACTTTATTATACACATTTTCTCCTCCATTATCAGTTACCGTATTATCATACAATTACTTCTGGAGATTTGAGGTAAGAACATCTTCTCTACTAACACATCTCATCAATTTATTTGTATTACATCTAAAATAGCTATACTTTATTATAAACATTTTCTCCTCCATTATGCTCACTACTGAGCACAATTCACTTCAGTAGTGCTTTTAACAACAGCAGCTCTATAGAAATCCAGACATGGATTTAGATCAGTGACAGGGGTCAGGAAATCCTCCCTGAGAGACAAAAGAAGAATCTTGAGAGGAATCAGAATCAAAAGTGAACCCATGTTCTTCTGGGTAACACTAGATAGTAGTGTTGTGGTACTGAAGATGGAGTGCTTCCTAACCTCCCAATGCAATGCAATGAAACAGGACTACACTTCAGAACTTGCTAGAAGAATAGGCCATGCTTAACATATCCTATGTACTTATTTGTACAAACTGATAATACCAAAGTTGATGGGCTATTTTAGTTCATTCAAGAGAAATTTTATGTCCGGTTAGGAAGATACTCCAACCAGGAAATTGCACAATCGAGTGTCTAGTTTTGGTCTTGACATGAACTTGGTCATGTGTGGTGTTGGATGTGTCTTGGTCTTGCTCCTCATTGTACTCCATGAAGTCCATGATTTGGACTGCGTTGGCTATGGGTTTACTCTTAACATGGTCTTGGCTAAGGTAGTACTTGAACCCAACACTACTAGATAGTGAGATTATAAATCAGTAGAAGGGCTGTTTCACAGTCAGGGTACCAAAGTGGATTATATGGAATGGATCAAGCATTACTGAAGTACAATAAGTACTTGTGAAGTGAGGATTAGCTCTACATGAAGAACTAATACCATCCCACCTGCAAATTAGTCATTTGTTTGAATACATGCACATGCCAGCTTGAAATACTATTATGTAACCCCATTTTTGACCATTTTTTTTATGTTTCAACCTTATTTGGTCTAGTTTGAAAAGGTTGCCAATCCTAATATTGCGCTATCTTACAGCCTCATTTCATACTTGAAGAATTATTGCCAACAAAGTTAACCCCAAATGGGTACTGATCGGGCAACAAGGGTATATTTAATAAGGTAACTTGTCTGTCAAAAATGTCCTCTCTGGTAATGTGGTCCTTATTAAAATAAATTTAAAAAAGGCAGTTCTTAGACAAGTAGGTTATGATTCTGAAAGTCCAGGTCCATATAAGTACAGGCACATATGGTTATACACTTAGCTTCTTAAAAAGAGCTACAGTGGTTACCAACAAAAAAAAACATGATGTTTGTCTGTCAAAACATTTTTTCTGGAGAGGACAATTTATGTTCTCACCATTAGCCAGGTAACAACACAGTGCTGTTTGTATTCTAGCTACAAATTCTTGCCACCAACAACATTCAGCAGAAAATAAATTTCCATCAAAGGCCTCATTTAGTTCACAAACTGTGCCAAAAAACTGAACTAATGACACAAACTTGTGTACTCTGACTGTGAAACACCCCACCAGAGTAAAGGCAAACAGTATTACATGTGTTGCAAGGATGTTTAGGATGAAAGGATGCATTTTGTGAAGAAGAGTCCTGGTATGAACAGCAACAACAGTTCTAGGGTACAAGTCGACCGTCTTCAGGTGATGTTAAGCATTGAGCTAAGAATTAAGCGAGACTCAGGATCTCAATCAAGCAATAACGTTCAGGTTCCTGCTATGGGGGAAACCATGGCTTTAAGGTTAGAGAAGCAGCTTTGGGACCAAAAGGTCACCAGTTTGATTCCCTGGACCAGCAGATGTGGCTAAAGTGCCCTTGAGCAAGGTACCGAACCCCCAACTGATCCCCAGGCTGCCCATTGCTGTGGCTTTATCAGGGTCCTGTTGTATGTCACTCTGGATAAGAGTATCTGTGAAATGCCTGTAATGTAATATTGAGGAGTTGAAGGTCTCAATGCCTGCATAGTTTGTAGTCCTACTCAAAATATAGTTGATTGAAAGTATTAGTCAAAGGCTCAAACAATCCCTTCATGAGTCACATGGATCAGGGAGTTGGCACTCCCAGACCATCTCCCAAATCCAAAGGATCATAGTGGAGATCTTCAACTGTATCTGCCCTCCTCTACAGGACGTCTGCAGACATGTTTGTGTATAAAGTGACCGTGGGTCTGTTGGCCCTGCTGCTGCTCTGTTCTGGAGAGGAGGTGAGAGACATGCATGCATATATTACAAATAAAACAATATGCATTCTAAATATCTAAGTACCTGTTTGAAGAATTGACTATTCACTACCTGCCACCTTGGTCTGACCAGCTGCCAAAACCAGTGTTGTAGTCGAGTCACTAAACCTCGAGTTCAAGTCCAGTCTTGAGTCCCCAGTGGTCAAGTCCGAGTCAAGTCCAAGTCATTCAAGAAAATTTAGTGTCGAGTCCAAGTCGAGTCCACTACTGAGCCGAGTTGAGTCCGATGCAAGCCCTGCTATCAACAGGGCAAATAACATGAGAGAGGGTTAACACTAGCTAGTTCATCTGTCAGCAAGCAAGCCCCGCTATCAACAGAGCAGTGAACATAGCATGTCACTTCCTTCTCTGGGTGTAGTCTTACCAAACGATGAATGAAGTTTGAGGTTGTCCCTGTCATCTCCTCAATAGTTCTTCTACATATGGAACACATAGCAGTGCATTTTTTCCCACTGCATGAGAAATCTGTATAAGCAAAGTGGACAATCCTAGGGGCTTCTCTCCAGGCATTTTAGTGCCATTAACATTAGTTTGTTCCTGAACATGATGAATGAACACGTGAATGTGCATTCTCTTGCACAAAATTAGTATAAAAATTAATGTAGATATAAATATCTCATGCCAAATTATTATGGCATGTTACAAAAAATAAAGAAAAAAATCTGAGTCCTCATCTCCAATTTACAAGTCTGAATGCAGTTAATACATGAGTCCAAGTCAGAGACATCAGTGCTCAAGTCCAAGTCAAGCCATGAGTCCTTAAAATTAGGGCACGAGTCGGACTACAAGCCTGGCCAAAACCCAAAACATCTGGTGAAACTGGTAGATCATCTTCGTCATCTACTGTATGATTTTCCAGCTTCTTTATTATTCCTTGTATACAACATAGCAGGAATAGTCCTTTCTACCAGAAGGTCTACCAGCTTGACCATGTTGCCAGTTGGTAGCTGGTCAGGCTAAGCTGGATTTTTCAGCAAGGTGAGCCATAGCAAGCGTGAGATCTTTGTAGGAGTAGAAAGAGTGGCACGTGAACAAATTTTCTTTTGCGCTTATTTCATTGCACTTATAATTATTTGTGTCTTTTTTATGTGCTGTGTTTTCTCTGTACCATGGTAAGTCATGCACTTTAACATTACACTGATTATTTATCGATGAACTTCCATTCTGGAGGCATCAACCATTAGTTGCATGCTTTAACTGAACAGCATTTCAAATGAACAGGAACCTTGAAAGATTTAATACGCTAATGTTTCGTCTGATAGGTCTGGAGGACCCGCTTGCTGATCTGTCTGTGGGAGAGCGGCTCGAGAGGGTGAACAGTAACACCAGTATGTACACACAGGCACAAAAACAAACACTGACCCCTACAGGGTAAAGAGTCTACCACTGCCAGCATACAGGATATTACAAATCAAGTCAGTATTTACAACAGAAACATACTTACAACGTTATATATTTATTAACACTGGTATTTTATGGCAGACCTCCATAATTAAGAGAATATGGTAGCTTGATTTTTGATGGCTTTTGCGACCGTATGATGTCCGTAAGTACTAATGACGTACGCCTACCACCATGGGGAACCGGATAGTCAGTGCAAGACAACATCTCATCAACACTTAACTACTGGACAATGAAATTTGTACCTTTATTTCCATAAGATAGATGGGTTTTTATCCAGCACTTATTAATTTGTGCTAGCAGCGCTGGCGCAAATTGTTCCTCTCGCTCAGAATCTTTCTGCTTTCTTCTTATCCTTATTCTCCTAATGTTTTTAGGACGCTATTTCGCCCTCAGTTTTAAACCATTCATCAACAAATTTCACACGAAGAATACCTCTGGGCTGAATTACGTTGCTATGACTTTTGATACTGATCTGGATCACTGATCTGGAATGAGCCGTGAAAAACGGGATTTTTTTCAGTCCCTTATAACTCTGTCAATTTTCATGATTTTTTTCAATCAGTTTTATTTTGTTCAGGGCAGAAGGGCAAAACTTTTCCTCAGTAAGCATCATTCTCTATCTCTTACCACTCCGGATCTATAGGGTACGGTGACCAGACGTCCCGGTTTGTAACAGCTAGCGCAAATTACTGTGACTTTAATTACAGTCTCTATTTAGTTTTTAATTTACTTTTTAAAAAATAATGTGGGATTATTTACTAACACATTTTACAGAAAATATTCATGACAGTTTCATATAAAACTAGTTCAGACAGTTATTACTCCATTAGCTTGTTGGACAGTTGATAGTTGTAACCAGACATCTGTTTGAAATATCAAGCTCGCAGCTCGAACCCTCGGAGCTCAGACGCTGCATTCAGTCGAGGAGGATGTTTTCCAGTAGGTTCCCCCCCGAAAGTTTTTATCCTACTGGGTTTTTCATAGTAGGCAACATATCTTTACATTGTATGCTTTTTTACCTGAACGATTTCTTACTCTGTACCTTTGTTCAAAAATAATTACTGCAGAGTTCACTAAGAATTATGAGCATCTTTCCTGAGTTTTAGATAATCTAAACCTACCGCGGATTGATATTGATTCTTATGTCCGATAATATTGGATCGTAACTATATAGTAACCAGAATGCCAAGGACATAGTAGCTCATCTGGCCTGCCATCAAAACAACCATGACAACCAGAACTGAAACGTGACAATGTGAGAGAGGACCAACCTCCACGACAAATTGTTGACAACAGGAAAATCAACAAAGGACTAAATTTTGTTCCCTGAGGGAAGATCGACCCAAAACATCAATCAGAACTGAATTTGCATGATAAATGAGAGAGGAGATACAATTCTAGTCAGAAGGAAATGTGTTAAGTTGACCTAATGACTAATTTGTTAGCCAAAAAATCGACCAAACAATGACCAAGTTTTGTGCAGAAGGTCAAGTTCTTTCAAATAAAACAATCAGAACTGAAATCCATAAGTTGTAAACAAAGTTGTAAACAAATTGTTTCCAACAAGAAACTCAAGATACAAATGACCAAGTTTTGTTCCCCGAGGGAAGATCTACCCAAAACATCGATCAGAACTGGAATCGATTGATCAGAACTGGATATACAATTCTCGTGAGAGGCCTGGAAAATTCATTAATTTGGCCTAATTACTAACTTGTTAACAAAATATTTGACAAAACAACGACCACGTTTTGTGCAGAGTGATGAGTTCTTTCAAATAAAACCATTGGAACGGAAATCCGTGGAGAACTGACGGAGGAGATGCGATTTAACTGAATTGTGGACAGTGGATGACGGACGCCATGCCATGGCAACAGACCATCGGCCTTATGACCAGATGAGCTCATGATGTAAAGCGAAAGCGCTGGTTCACTGCTGTCCACCAGGCACCCAGCAGAGTCACACACCATAATAAATGCAGTGGTGTTGTTTCTAAGAAAGGAATAAATATGTATTGTAACTATGATGCGTATCTCATTATTGGTTTCACTGTCACAAGATAATGCAGTGATTCACTGACATGAAATACACGACACGACACAATTCAGTGGTTCATTCATGGTGCTATAATGTTATTATTGTATTCAGGTTAATTTTGTGCCCTTGTAAATATTTTGCTCATAAACTCATCAGGAGCTCTGCTTTTAGGCAGTGACGAAATATTTATATAAAAATAAGTAATGCACCATTTGATTATTGATGCAGGAAGAAACATATTGAAAATTTATTAAATGTACTGAATATTCTAATTATTATAAAAACCCTTTGTATGTTAGTTCGTAGTGGAGATAAACCTGAGCTGATTGAAGGAGACATTGCTGTTGCTGGCGATAATGGGAAAAACGCTGATCCCTGCACCTCCTCCCGTTGCAAGTGGCCAAAGTCGGCCGATGGCAATGTCTACATACCCTACGTGATCGCCGATGTATACAGTACGTCAAAGATGTGAACTCATATCATATATCATAATAATTTTAGTATCTCATAAAATATCATTCAAACCTTATGTTATTATTATTATTATTATTATTATTATTCAAATGATCATATTTCTATTGTTAATGTAAACTGATTTTGACTCATTTGGCTTCTGATCAAGGAATTGAACAATTAGTGCTTATTATTATTATTTATTTAACATCACACGTTGACTGTATATTCAATTTGAAGTAGCACAAGGAGCAAAGTGACTGACCAAACAGATACTCTGTACACCCTCAGATGATGATCAGCGGAACGATATCCAGAAAGGCCTGGACTCTTTCAACAACACCTGTATCCGTTTTATTCAACGCTCCAATCAGAAGGATTATATCAGCATTGAGTCTATCAACGGGTATGCACACATATAATCTTCCTTAAAATGAGACTGTTCAGTGATGCACACCCTATACTCCATACTATAGTTAGGATTATATCCCTTATCAAAAAATTCCTGTGCAGGGATTGGCCAAGCATGGCTCACATGACATAAAATAGTTCCACCAATGATTATGCAATGTAGCTCATGACATTCAAAAAAAAAAGGATATAGTGTGAGTCAGTCATGGAATATGCTGGATGAACTGATGTCACAATTTCAAGCTACACAGCCGACTCAAGTCACAGCTGTGGCTCCGCGAGCATTTCTGTGTGTGTAGAGCTACGTGTCATGATTACGCCAAGTGAGGCAAGTGGCACATTGCACACACGCAGGTCGAAGGTCACTCCGACGTGAACAACAAACATGGCTGCCTCCAGTGAGTTTATGCCGAGATGCAATCTTAACACTTAGTTTGGAATTCTTAGGGATATTTAAGTTATTCCATGAAATTGAGTCGTACATGAGCCAAAAGCTGACGAGACGCGTAGCTCCGAGTTGTCTATAAGCCACGTATGATGAGACTGAGTGGAATAACTGTTTTATTTTATCCACATTCACTGGATTTTGAGAAACAGAGCATTTTTATTTTTTGTAAATTCGATAAATAAAAACTTTATAAGGGACGGCACGGTGGTGTAGTGGTTAGCGCTGTCGCCTCACAGCAAGAAGGTCCGGGTTGGAGCCCCGTGGCCGGCGAGGGCCTTTCTGTGCGGAGTTTGCATGTTCTCCCCGTGTCCGCGTGGGTTTCCTCCGGGTGCTCCGGTTTCCCCCACAGTCCAAAGACATGCAGGTTAGGTTAACTGGTGACTCTAAATTGACCGTAGGTGTGAATGTGAGTGTGAATGGTTGTCTGTGTCTATGTGTCAGCCCTGTGATGACCTGGCGACTTGTCCAGGGTGTACCCCGCCTTTTGCCCGTAGTCAGCTGGGATAGGCTCCAGCTTGCCTGCGACCCTGTAGAACAGGATAAAGCGGCTACAGATAATGAGATGAGACGTTCTTATCATCAAATACTTTGATTCCTTATTTTGTTGCTTTTTTAAAATTTTTTGAGGGTTTTGTTTTCGAGTAGAGTTTTTACTTCGTCCTCAGTTGGTTCAGCAACACGCTCCACCATTTTGCTTTTCTTTAGCGTTTTTTGGCGGTTGGGAAATCAACTTAAAGGTGCATTACTGCCACCGACTGGGTTGGAGTGTGGAACAGGAGATATTTTTTTTCGGGGGGGCGACAAACAACTATATTATTTTAGCTATTTCTGTTTCTTTTAAATACTTGATTAAGCTGCCATTTTGTTTTTCTCTACTCACGGTACATGAGCTGATATCCTAGTAGTAGAGTAGCCAATCAGAGCACGCGATTGCTCATAATGTGGATAGAATAAACATGAATATCACTTGGACTGTTGGACTGAGTAATGTGTGTGAACAATAATTCTTGAAAAATAAAAAAAGATACGTTCTTACCATCAAATACTTTTATTCCATATTTTGCTGCTTTTTTTTGTAATGTTTGGGTTTTCTTCTTCTTCTTTAGGGTGTTTTGGTGGTTGGCAAACCAACTTAAAGGTGCATTACCGCCACCGACTGGGCTGGAGTGTAGAACAGGAAATAGGGGGGGGGGGGGGGGGGGCTATATTCTTTTAGCTATTTCTGTTTCTTTTAAATACTTGATAATTTTTGGGGTTTTGTTTTCGAGTAGAGTTTTTATTTCATCCTCAGTTGTTTCAGCAACATGCTGCACCATTTTATTTTTCTCTACTCCCGGTATATGAGCTGATATCCTAGTAGTAGATTAGCCAATCAGAGCGCTCGATTGGTCATATCCAGTGAATGTGGACAGAATATAAATCTAATATACCATACACTGTGAGGCACCAATTGAAATTATCCATTCACTTTGGTGAGTGGCAGAGGACTATTTTCTTTGGTGCTGTGCCCCTCACAAAATAGTACTACACCAGTCACCTCAGAGAATCCATAATTTCAACCGGAGCCTCTCAGTGCATGGTGTATTTGATTATTATCCATCACTTCAAATATCAAAGCGCATTTCGTAGTGGTGTTCTTCGATTAATTCTTTCAACCAGTCTCTGATTAAATTACATTACATTAATGGCATTTAGCAGACGGTCTTACCCAGAGCAACGTACAACATACCCAGAGCAGCCTGGGGAGCAGTAGCCTTGGTTAAGGGCACTTCAGCCATTCATGCTGGTCCAGGGAAGCAAACCAGCAAACGTTTCGGTCCCAAAGCTGCTTCTCTACCCATTAGGCCATGGCTTCCTTCTAAACGTTGCATTGCTCTTGTTACAGTGGTCAAATGGTAAATAGGTTTAGATCCTTTAAATTTGATTACTTGATGTAAGTCAACGAAAAAAAAACCCCAAAACCCCACCAATGTGTCATATTACTGATACGTAAATCTTATTCTTTTTACAGATGCTGGTCTTACGTTGGACGTCAAGGTAATAAGCAGGCCCTGTCCTTGGAACATAACGGCTGTGTCTACTTTCATACCATTCAGCATGAGCTTCTTCATGCTCTGGGCTTTCATCATGAACAGACCCGCAGCGACCGAGACAGCTACATCGTTATTGTCTGGGAGAACATTGAGGAGGGTACAGACCCAGGATTTATGCAGTTAAAGTGTTCAGATTAACTTCTTTAAAAATCTTGATCTGCTGAAACTTTTCAAACATAAATGCTTTTAGTGGGTTTTACTAATTAGTCCCCAACTAATTGGGGTGATTGTTTCCTCATCAGACAAGAAGTACAACTTCAACAAGACGGACACTCTCAACCAGAATACACCTTACGACTACAACTCCGTCATGCAATACCACAAGTCAGTCAGTCACCAAACAACCATCCCATACATTTTTCAATATTCAATATCATTTTAATGTAACATAAGCTCATTAAACTGATTTGAAATGACTGCAAAACAGAAAATACTGACTTTCTTGTTTGGTATTTCAGAACTGCTTTCTCTAAGAATGATAAGCCCACGATGATCCCCATCCCTAACCCCAATGTGACCCTCGGAACGGCTACTGAAATGAGCCCAAATGACATCCTCAGAATCAAGAGACTCTACAACTGCTGTGAGTAGTTCACATGGACAGCTGTAGCAATAGTCTTCCTTTATGCACTACTGGAGTTTGAATTATACTAGTATATGCAGTTTCTATTATAAAATATTGAACAATTATTCCATGAAATCGAGTCGTACATGAGCTGATAGCCGACGAGACACGTAGCACCGAGTTGGCTATAAGCCATGTACGATGAGATTGAGTGGAATAACTGCTTTATTCTATCCACATTCATTGGATTTTGAGAGACTGAACATTTTTATTTTTTGCAAATTCGAGAGACTTTATACAAAATGTCCAACAAACTCATTTCTGCTTAGAATATGAACAAACTGGCGAAACGACGGTAGCAATTTGTGAAACATTCCATAATAATTCTTGAAAAGTAAAAAATGATACCTTCTTATCATGAAATACTTTTATTCCATATTTTGTTGCTTTTTTGTATTTCTTTGAGTTTTCTGCTCAAAGAAGATTGAGGGGGATTGAGGGGGACTATATTCTTTTAGCTATTTCCGTTTCTTTTAAATACTCGATAATTTTTTGGGGTTTTGTTTTCGAGTAGAGTTTTTATTTCGTCCTCGGTTGGTTCAGCAACACACTCCGCTATTTTGTTTTTCTCTACTTACAGTATACGAGCTGATAGCCTAGTAGTAGAGTAGCCAATCAGAGCGCGTGATTGCTCATATCCAGTGAATGTGGATAGAATAATATAAAATGGAATGGCCTTGATCATAGAAGAGAAAAATAATTCTTTATGAGAATGTTAAACACTTTTTTTTCTTTTTGTGCAGAAACTGCTGTGTACTGGAGATAGGCAGTCTTTCAGGTGGCCTCGGACTGGATAACTGCATCTTAATAGTTGTGATGACACTTTGAAGTCGTGTCATTTTTTGAAAACAATAAAATAAATTCACTTTACACACTGCACCCATTTGTTTTGGTCAATACAACAGTAAATACAGTTTTCTCAAAATGAGTTGCTTAAAGACTACAATCTACCTTTTATGACAAATCTTAACAAGATATGGGTTCACATCTACAGGACCCAGTAGTAATGTCAGAAGTTTGGACATGCCTTGACGAGGCACAGCTGTTAATTGAAAAGCATTCCAGGTGACGATCTCATGAAGCTGGTTAAGATAATGCCAAAAGGGTGTAAAGCGTCATCATGGTAAACGCTGGATACGTTAAAGAATCTAAAATATGAAACATTTTTGTGGGATTTTTAAAACACTTTTTGTTAACCACACATGTTCCAGATGTTATTTCATAGTTGTGATGACTTCAGTATTGAAAGAAAAAGAAAGAAAGCACAACTTTATTCATCACACACTTGTGAAATTCCTCTCTGCATTTAACCCATCTGAAGCAGTGAACACACACATGCACACACACGTGAGCAATGAGCACACACACACACACCCAGACCAGTGGGCAGCCATGCTAACAGCGCCCGGGGAGCAGTTGGGAGTTAGGTGCCTCGCTCAAGGGCACCTCAGCCCAAGGCCGCCCCACATTAACCTAACCGCATGTCTTTGGAGTATTGTTCTACAATGTAGAAAATACAAAATACAGAAAAAAATGATGAATGAGTCGAGTAGGGGTGTACAAACTTTTGATTGGTACATTAAATCATATGTATTGAATAAATAACTAAGGTGTGCCCATGAATTAATATATTAAAGCCATTAGATGTAGTATGGGAGTGGCACACGGTGGTGTAGTGGTTAGCGCTGTCGCCTCACAGCAAGAAGATCCTGGGTTCAAGTCCAGTGGCCAATGGGGCCCTTTCTGTGCGGAGTTTGCATGTTCTCCCCGTGTCCGCGTGGGTTTCCTCTGGGTGCTCCTGTTTCCCCAACAGTCCAAAGACATGCAGGTTAGGTTAACTGGTGACTCTAAATTGACCGTAGGTGTGAATGTGAGTGTGAATGGTTGTCTGTGTCTATGTGTCAGCCCTGTGATGACCTGGCAACTTGTCCAGGGTGTACCCCGCCTTTCGCCCATAGTCAGCTGGGATAGGCTCCAGCTTGCCTGCGACCCTGTAGAACAGGATAAAGCGGCTACAGATAATGGATGGATGGATGGATGGATTGCTAGATGTAGTTTGCAGATGTAGTTCATTGTGGTCACAGGAACCAAAGTATCATTTAAATTAGCTTTTACACAGACCGGAGTTACTGACGTGAATATTATTTGCCTGTATGAATGATCAAATTCTCCATGTGAGTAGACTTTTCAGCCAAGTAATTAAATCATGTTATACTATATACAATTTGTGGCTATGAATTTGGTATCTTCTGGATAATGTGTAGCCTTGAGATATTTGACTCAAAAATCTTAACTTATGGCCACACCTTATTAAAAAAAAACCCCAAACACCTCCATATTAATAACTCGGAGGCCCCTTGTTTTAAGGCAGGCCCAGTAAGATGGTTGAGACATGTTGTTGGCATTGAATGTAGATAATCATTTTTATTGTTTTGAGCTTATAAATGTGTGGTGTTTTTTTTCCTTTAAGTTGTTGGTATATGTAGCTGATGGTGTAGGTAACTGATGTGCGGTGTACTGTAGGTACAACCCCGATTCCAAAAAAGTTGGGACAAAGTACAAATTGTAAATAAAAACAGAATGCAATGATGTGGAAGTTTCAAAATTCCATATTTTATTCAGAATAGAACATAGATCACATATCAAATGTTTAAACTGAGAAAATGTATCAAGGGAAAAATGAGGTGATTTTAAATTTCATGACAACAACACATCTCAAAAAAGTTGGGACAAGGCCATGTTTCCCACTGTGAGACATCCCCTTTTCTCTTTACAACAGTCTGTAAACGTCTGGGGACTGAGGAGACAAGTTGCTCAAGTTTAGGGATAGGAATGTTAGCCCATTCTTGTCTAATGTAGGATTCTAGTTGCTCAACTGTCTTAGGTCTTTTTTGTCGTATCTTCCGTTTTATGATGCGCCAAATGTTTTCTATGGGTGAAAGATCTGGACTGCAGGCTGGCCAGTTCAGTACCCGGACCCTTCTTCTACACAGCCATGATGCTGTAATTGATGCAGTATGTGGTTTGGCATTGTCATGTTGGAAAATGCAAGGTCTTCCCTGAAAGAGACGTCGTCTGGATGGGAGCATATGTTGCTCTAGAACCTGGATATACCTTTCAGCATTGATGGTGTCTTTCCAGATGTGTAAGCTGCCCATGCCACACGCACTAATGCAACCCCATACCATCAGAGATGCAGGCTTCTGAACTGAGCGCTGATAACAACTTGGGTCATCCTTCTCCTCTTTAGTCCGAATGACACGGCGTCCCTGATTTCCATAAAGAACTTCAAATTTTGATTCGTCTGACCACAGAACAGTTTTCCACTTTGCCACAGTCCATTTTAAATGAGCCTTGGCCCAGAGAAGACGTCTGCGCTTCTGGATCATGTTTAGATACGGCTTCTTCTTTGAACTATAGAGTTTTAGCTGGCAACGGCGGATGGCACGGTGAATTGTGTTCACAGATAATGTTCTCTGGAAATATTCCTGAGCCCATTTTGTGATTTCCAATACAGAAGCATGCCTGTATGTGATGCAGTGCCGTCTAAGGGCCCGAAGATCACGGGCACCCAGTATGGTTTTCCGGCCTTGACCCTTACGCACAGAGATTCTTCCAGATTCTCTGAATCTTTTGATGATATTATGCACTGTAGATGATGATATGTTCAAACTCTTTGCAATTTTACACTGTCGAACTCCTTTCTGATATTGCTCCACTATTTGTCGGCGCAGAATTAGGGGGATTGGTGATCCTCTTCCCATCTTTACTTCGGAGAGCCGCTGACACTCCAAGATGCTCTTTTTATACCCAGTCATGTTAATGACCTATTGCCAATTGACCTAATGAGTTGCAATTTGGTCCTCCAGCTGTTCCTTTTTTGTACCTTTAACTTTTTCAGCCTCTTATTGCCCCTGTCCCAACTTTTTTGAGATGTGTTGCTGTCATGAAATTTCAAATGAGCCAATATTTGGCATGAAATTTCAAAATGTCTCACTTTTGACATTTGATGTGTTGTCTATGTTCTATTGTGAATACTATATCAGTTTTTGAGATTTGTAAATTATTGCATTCCGTTTTTATTTACAATTTGTATTTTATCCCAACTTTTTTGGAATCGGGGTTGTAATTGGAATTTACAGACCATCTAAGATTCTTTGTTTTACGAAGGGGCAGACAAAAATAAGAATTATATTCTTGCTGCTCCTTTCCAATCATGAAGAGTCGCTTTGATCTATGTATCTTGAATTATGTTCTAATTCAATACTGTATATTGTGCATTTTCATGAAAGGAATGAATAAAAGCAAGTAAGTAATTGTGTAGAGAAGCAGTCAACAGGTGATGTGTTACTTCATGCATGAGGGTCATGTGTCATCTGAGAAGACTAGACTGACAAATGTACAGATACTGGAGCCAGGGTTCTTCTAGAAAATCTGAAGTAGCCGGCCAAAAAAACATAATAGGCAGCTCTGTAATTTTCCACAGTGCGCCAAAGGTATGCTAATGCTAGGGGGTTCTGGGGGCATGCCCCCCAGAAAATTTTGAAATTTGCATACCTTCTGGTGCATTCTCAGTGAATAAATTATGAACTATTTCCTTATAAAATACTTGCAAAATATATACAAAATTTCCCTCCAGATGTGTGGGTGCTTGGCTTTCTCAGTTACCCTCTGTAGTACGCTGCCTGGCTCTACATGGTATAACATAACTACATACACTACAGCAAGGTCATGTGGTCTGGCTCAGCCAATCAGAACGTGAGAATCAATCAACAAATATGGCATCACTTCCAGAATCAAAGACAATTTTGTGGTGAAATAATCAGGTTTGCAGCCAATTATGTGGCCAAGCATGGCTCACATGATATAAAATAGTTCCACCAATGATTACGCAATGCATCTCATGACATTTAAAAAAAATAAAAAAACAATGGATATACCGGTAGTGTGTCAGTCATGGAATATCCTGGATGAACTGATGTCACAATTTCAGGCTACACAACCAACTGGAGTCACAGCTGTGGCTCTGCGAGTATTTGTGTGTGGGTGTAGATCTACGTGTCATGATCATGCCAAGCGAGGCAGGCAATAGCATGGGAAAAAAATTAAAATAATTTGAAAAAAAGATAGCATGGTACATTACACACACGCAGGTCGAAGGTCGCTCTGACGTGAACAACAAACATGGCTGCCTCCAGTGAGTTTATGCCGAGATGCAATCTTAACACTTTTAGTTTGGAATTTTTTGATGAGCCATATTTGTTATTCTACGAAATCGAGTCGTACGTGAGCTGAAAGCTGACAAGACGTGGAACTCCGAGTTGTCTATAAGCCATATATGATGAGATTGAGTGGAATAACTGTTTTATTTTATCCACATTCACTGGATTTTGAGAAACGTAGCATTTTTATTTTTTGCAAATTCAATAAATAAAAACTTCGTACAAAACATCCGACCAAATCATTTCCACTTAGAATTTAAACAAACCGGGGAAATGACAGTAGCAATTTGTGAAAAATGTGATAATAATTATTGAAAAATAAAAAAAGATACATTCTTATCATCAAATACTTTGATTCCATATTTTGTTGCTTATTTTATTTTTTTGAGGGTTTTCTTTTCGAGTAAAGTTTTTATTTCGTTCTTGGTTGGTTCAGCAACACGCGCCGCCATTTTGTTTTACTTCTTTAGCGTTTTTTGGCAGTTGTATCTCAAATGTAACGAGGTCAAGGATATGACCAGGAGAGTGGGTCGGTCCCTGTACATGTTGTACTAGGTTGAAGTTGTCAATAAGTGCAAGTAGTTATCTGGCATAAGTGTTTTCAGGATTATCTACATGCAAGTTAAAATCCCCAGATATAATAAGACAGTCAAACTTTAAGCAAATGACTGACAACAGTTCACCAAACTCTTCCAGAAAAACTTTGGCTGAATGTCTCGGAGGCCTGTAAATAGTTAATAACAATATGTTAGGAGAGCATGTAACAAGTGCACATAAGTTTTCAAAGGATGTGAAATCACCAAGTGAGGACTGTTTACATTGAAAAGAGGCTTTGAATATATTTGCGATCCCTCCACCTTTCCCATGTCGGGTAGCACTCATGAAATTAGAATTTGGGGGAGCTGCTTCAATCCTCCTGGTCTTTCCAAAACCCCCTTCCCACTGCACCCCCGCCCTAAACCATACTCCAACCTGCTACAGCTTGAGATCAACAATTTTGAACTTTGCTGACTCAAGGTGATTGACAAAAATGATAATTAAAATCAACTTGCAAAGAAATAGCAAAAGAAATAATCTGGAAGATGTCGAAGTGATACAACTAGTTTGTTTGAATACAATGGACTGATCAGGGAAAAACTGCACCTGCTTTCTTAACAGCATGACTATTTATCTAAAGCTGATGGCCTTCAATTTATCTTTTCTATTAAAAATTAAGTTTTGAGTACACGACGTCTTAGATACACCTTTCTCAGGAATAAGCAGCTGCTGTTCTATATTCAGGTGATATAGTTATCACGGTGAATAAACAGAAAAGGGTATAAAACCCTGATGCCCCACTGTTACCGTATTATCATACAATTCCTTCTGGAGATTTGAGGTAAGAACAACTCTACTAACACATCTCATCAATTTATTTGTATTACATCTAAAATAGCTATACTTTATTATACACATTTTCTCCTCCATTATCAGTTACCGTATTATCATACAATTCCTTCTGGAGATTTGAGGTAAGAACATCTTCTCTACTAACACATCTCATCAATTTATTTGTATTACATCTAAAATAGCTATACTTTATTATAATCATTTTCTTCTCCATTATGCTCACTACTGAGCACAATTCACTTCAGTAGTGCTTTTAACAACAGCAGCTCTATAGAAATCCAGACGTGGATTTAGATCAGTGACAGGGGTCAGGAAATCCTCCCTGAGAGACAAAAGAAGAATCTTGAGAGGAATCAGAATCAAAAGTGAACCCATGTTCTTCTGGGTAACACTAGATAGTAGTGTTGTGGTACTGAAGATGGAGTGCTTCCTAACCTCCCAATGCAATGCAATGAAACAGGACTACACTTCAGAACTTGCTAGAAGAATAGGCCATGCTTAACATATCCTATGTACTTATTTGTACAAACTGATAATACCAAAGTTGATGGGCTATTTTAGTTCATTCAAGAGAAATTTTATGTCCGGTTAGGAAGATACTCCAACCAGGAAATTGGACAATCGAGTGTCTAGTTTTGGTCTTGACATGAACTTGGTCATGTGTGGTGTTGGATGTGTCTTGGTCTTGCTCCTCATTGTACTCCATGAAGTCCATGATTTGGACTGCGTTGGCTATGGGTTTACTCTTAACATGGTCTTGGCTAAGGTAGTACTTGAACCCAACACTACTAGATAGTGAGATTATAAATCAGTAGAAGGGCTGTTTCACAGTCAGGGTACCAAAGTGGATTATATGGAATGGATCAAGCATTACTGAAGTACAATAAGTACTTGTGAAGTGAGGATTAGCTCTACATGAAGAACTAATACCATCCCACCTGCAAATTAGTCATTTGTTTGAATACATGCACATGCCAGCTTGAAATACTATTATGTAACCCCATTTTTGACCATTTTTTTTATGTTTCAACCTTATTTGGTCTAGTTTGAAAAGGTTGCCAATCCTAATATTGCGCTATCTTACAGCCTCATTTCATACTTGAAGAATTATTGCCAACAAAGTTAACCCCAAATGGGTACTGATCGGGCAACAAGGGTATATTTAATAAGGTAACTTGTCTGTCAAAAATGTCCTCTCTGGTAATGTGGTCCTTATTAAAATAAATTTAAAAAAGGCAGTTCTTAGACAAGTAGGTTATGATTCTGAAAGTCCAGGTCCATATAAGTACAGGCACATATGGTTATACACTTAGCTTCTTAAAAAGAGCTACAGTGGTTACCAACAAAAAAAACCATGATGTTTGTCTGTCAAAACATTTTTTCTGGAGAGGACAATTTATGTTCTCACCATTAGCCAGGTAACAACACAGTGCTGTTTGTATTCTAGCTACAAATTCTTGCCACCAACAACATTCAGCAGAAAATAAATTTCCATCAAAGGCCTCATTTAGTTCACAAACTGTGCCAAAAAACTGAACTAATGACACAAACTTGTGTACTCTGACTGTGAAACACCCCACCAGAGTAAAGGCAAACAGTATTACATGTGTTGCAAGGATGTTTAGGATGAAAGGATGCATTTTGTGAAGAAGAGTCCTGGTATGAACAGCAACAACAGTTCTTGGGTACAAGTCGACCGTCTTCAAGTGATGTTAAGCATTGAGCTAAGAATTAAGCGAGACTCAGGATCTCAATCAAGCAATAACGTTCAGGTTCCTGCTATGGGGGAAACCATGGCTTTAAGGTTAGAGAAGCAGCTTTGGGACCAAAAGGTCACCAGTTTGATTCCCTGGACCAGCAGATGTGGCTAAAGTGCCCTTGAGCAAGGTACCGAACCCCCAACTGATCCCCAGGCTGCCCATTGCTGTGGCTTTATCAGGGTCCTGTTGTATGTCACTCTGGATAAGAGTGTCTGTGAAATGCCTGTAATGTAATATTGAGGAGTTGAAGGTCTCAATGCCTGCATAGTTTGTAGTCCTACTCAAAATATAGTTGATTGAAAGTATTAGTCAAAGGCTCAAACAATCCCTTCATGAGTCACATGGATCAGGGATTTGGCACTCCCAGACCATCTCCCAAATCCAAAGGATCATAGTGGAGATCTTCAACTGTATCTGCCCTCCTCTACAGGACGTCTGCAGACATGTTTGTGTATAAAGTGACCGTGGGTCTGTTGGCCCTGCTGCTGCTCTGTTCTGGAGAGGAGGTGAGAGACATGCATGCATATATTACAAATAAAACAATATGCATTCTAAATATCTAAGTACCTGTTTGAAGAATTGACTATTCACTACCTGCCACCTTGGTCTGACCAGCTGCCAAAACCAGTGTTGTAGTCGAGTCACTAAACCTCGAGTTCAAGTCCAGTCTTGAGTCCCCAGTGCTCAAGTCCGAGTCAAGTCCAAGTCATTCAAGAAAATTTAGTGTCGAGTCCAAGTCGAGTCCACTACTGAGCCGAGTTGAGTCCGATGCAAGCCCTGCTATCAACAGGGCAAATAACATGAGAGAGGGTTAACACTAGCTAGTTCATCTGTCAGCAAGCAAGCCCCGCTATCAACAGAGCAGTGAACACAGCATGTCACTTCCTTCTCTGGGTGTAGTCTTACCAAACGATGAATGAAGTTTGAGGTTGTCCCTGTCATCTCCTCAATAGTTCTTCTACATATGGAACACATAGCAGTGCATTTTTTCCCACTGCATGAGAAATCTGTATAAGCAAAGTGGACAATCCTAGGGGCTTCTCTCCAGGCATTTTAGTGCCATTAACATTAGTTTGTTCCTGAACATGATGTATGAACACGTGAATGTACATTCTCTTGCACAAAATTAGTATAAAAATTAATGTAGATATAAATATCTCATGCCAAATTATTATGGCATGTTACAAAAAATAAAGAAAAAAATCTGAGTCCTCATCTCCAATTTACAAGTCTGAATGCAGTTAATGCAGGAGTCCAAGTCAGAGACATCAGTGCTCAAGTCCAAGTCAAGCCATGAGTCCTTAAAATTAGGGCACGAGTCGGACTACAAGCCTGGCCAAAACCCAAAACATCTGGTGAAACTGGTAGATCATCTTCGTCATCTACTGTATGATTTTCCAGCTTCTTTATTATTCCTTGTATACAACATAGCAGGAATAGTCCTTTCTACCAGAAGGTCTACCAGCTTGACCATGTTGCCAGTTGGTAGCTGGTCAGGCTAAGCTGGATTTTTCAGCAAGGTGAGCCATAGCAAGCGTGAGATCTTTGTAGGAGTAGAAAGAGTGGCACGTGGACAAATTTTCTTTTGCGCTTATTTCATTGCACTTATAATTATTTGTGTCTTTTTTATGTGCTGTGTTTTCTCTGTACCATGGTAAGTCATGCACTTTAACATTACACTGATTATTTATCGATGAACTTCCATTCTGGAGGCATCAACCATTAGTTGCATCCTTTAACTGAACAGCATTTCAAATGAACAGGAACCTTGAAAGATTTAATATGCTAATGTTTCGTCTGATAGGTCTGGAGGACCCGCTTGCTGATCTGTCTGTGGGAGAGCGGCTCGAGAGGGTGAACAGTAACACCAGTATGTACACACAGGCACAAAAACAAACACTGACCCCTACAGGGTAAAGAGTCTACCACTGCCAGCATGCAGGATATTACAAATCGAGTCAGTATTTACAACAGAAACATACTTACAACGTTATATATTTATTAACACTGGTATTTTATGGCAGACCTCCATAATTAAGAGAATATGGTAGCTTGATTTTTGATGGCTTTTGCGACCGTATGATGTCCGTAAGTACTAATGACGTACGCCTACCACCATGGGGAACCGGATAGTCAGTGCAAGACAACATCTCATCAACACTTAACTACTGGACAATGAAATTTGTACCTTTATTTCCATAAGATAGATGGGTTTTTATCCAGCACTTATTAATTTGTGCTAGCAGCGCTGGCGCAAATTGTTCCTCTCGCTCAGAATCTTTCTGCTTTCTTCTTATTCTTATTCTCCTAATGTTTTTAGGACACTATTTCGCCCTCAGTTTTAAACCATTCATCAACAAATTTCACACGAAGAATACCTCTGGGCTGAATTACGTTGCTATGACTTTTGATACTGATCTGGATCACTGATCTGGAATGAGCCGTGAAAAACGGGATTTTTTTCAGTCCCTTATAACTCTGTCAATTTTCATGATTTTTTTCAATGAGTTTTATTTTGTTCAGGGCAGAAGGGCACAACTTTTCCTCAGTAAGCATCATTCTCTATCTCTTACCACTCCGGATCTATAGGGTACGGTGACCAGACGTCCCGGTTTGTAACAGCTAGCGCAAATTACTGTGACTTTAATTACAGTCTCTATTTAGTTTTTAATTTACTTTTTAAAAAATAATGTGGGATTATTTACTAACACATTTTACAGAAAATATTCATGACAGTTTCATATAAAACTAGTTCAGACAGTTATTACTCCATTAGCTTGTTGGACAGTTGATAGTTGTAACCAGACATCTGTTTGAAATATCAAGCTCGCAGCTCGAACCCTCGGAGCTCAGACACTGCATTCAGTCGAGGAGGATGTTTTCCAGTAGGTTCCCCCCCGAAAGTTTTTATCCTACTGGGTTTTTCATAGCAGGCAACATATCTTTACATTGTATGCTTTTTTACCTGAACGATTTCTTACTCTGTACCTTTGTTCAAACATAATTACTGCAGAGTTCACTAAGAATTATGAGCATCTTTCCTGAGTTTTAGATAATCTAAACCTACCGCGGATTGATATTGATTCTTATGTCCGATAATATTGGATCGTAACTATATAGTAACCAGAATGTCAAGGACATAGTAGCTCATCTGGCCTGCCATCAAAACAACCATGACAACCAGAACTGAAACGTGACAATGTGAGAGAGGACCAAACTCCACGACAAATTGTTGACAACAGGAAAATCAACAAAGGACTAAATTTTGTTCCCTGAGGGAAGATCGACCCAGAACATCAATCAGAACTGAATTTGCATGATAAATGAGAGAGGAGATACAATTCTAGTCAGAAGGAAATGTGTTAAGTTGACCTAATGACTAATTTGTTAGCCAAAAAATCGACCAAACAATGACCAAGTTTTGTGCAGAAGGTCAAGTTCTTTCAAATAAAACAATCAGAACTGAAATCCATAAGTTGTAAACAAAGTTGTAAACAAATTGTTTCCAACAAGAAACTCAAGATACAAATGACCAAGTTTTGTTCCCCGAGGGAAGATCTACCCAAAACATCGATCAGAACTGGAATCGATTGATCAGAACTGGATATACAATTCTCGTGAGAGGCCTGGAAAATTCATTAATTTGGCCTAATTACTAACTTGTTAACAAAATATTTGACAAAACAACGACCACGTTTTGTGCAGAGTGATGAGTTCTTTCAAATAAAACCATTGGAACGGAAATCCGTGGAGAACTGACGGAGGAGATGTGATTTAACTGAATTGTGGACAGTGGATGACGGACGCCATGCCATGGCAACAGACCATCGGCCTTATGACCAGATGAGCTCATGATGTAAAGCGAAAGCGCTGGTTCACTGCTGTCCACCAGGCACCCAGCAGAGTCACACACCATAATAAATGCAGTGGTGTTGTTTCTAAGAAAAGAATAAATAAGTATTGTAACTATGATGCATATCTCATTATTGGTTTCACTGTCGCAAGATAATGCAGTGATTCACTGACATGAAATACACGACACGACACAATTCAGTGGTTCATTCATGGTGCTATAATGTTATTATTGTATTCAGGTTAATTTTGTGCCCTTGTAAATATTTTGCTCATAAACTCATCAGGAGCTCTGCTTTTAGGCAGTGACGAAATATTTATATAAAAATAAGTAATGCACCATTTGATTATTGATGCAGGAAGAAACATATTGAAAATTTATTAAATGTACTGAATATTCTAATTATTATAAAAACCCTTTGTATGTTAGTTCGTAGTGGAGATAAACCTGAGCTGATTGAAGGAGACATTGCTGTTGCTGGCGATAATGGGAAAAACGCTGATCCCTGCACCTCCTCCCGTTGCAAGTGGCCAAAGTCGGCCGATGGCAATGTCTACATACCCTACGTGATCGCCGATGTATACAGTACGTCAAAGATGTGAACTCATATCATATATCATAATAATTTTAGTATCTCATAAAATATCATTCAAACCGTATTTTATTATTATTATTATTATTATTCAAATGATCATATTTCTATTGTTAATGTAAACTGATTTTGACTCATTTGGCGTCTGATCAAGGAATTGAACAATTAGTGCTTATTATTATTATTTATTTAACATCACACGTTGACTGTATAATCAATTTGAAGTAGCACAAGGAGCAAAGTGACTGACCAAACAGACACTCTGTACACCCTCAGATGATGATCAGCGGAACGATATCCAGAAAGGCCTGGACTCTTTCAACAACACCTGTATCCGTTTTATTCAACGCTCCAATCAGAAGGATTATATCAGCATTGAGTCTATCAACGGGTATGCACACATATAATCTTCCTTAAAATGAGACTGTTCAGTGATGCACACCCTATACTCCATACTATAGTTAGGATTATATCCCTTATCAAAAAATTCTTGTGCAGGGATTGGCCAAGCATGGCTCACATGACATAAAATAGTTCCACCAATGATTATGCAATGTAGCTCATGACATTAAAAAAAAAAAAGGATATAGTGTGAGTCAGTCATGGAATATGCTGGATGAACTGATGTCACAATTTCAAGCTACACAGCCGACTCAAGTCACAGCTGTGGCTCCGCGAGCATTTCTGTGTGTGTAGAGCTACGTGTCATGATTACGCCAAGTGAGGCAAGTGGCACATTGCACACACGCAGGTCGAAGGTCACTCTGACGTGAACAACAAACATGGCTGCCTCCAGTGAGTTTATGCCGAGATGCAATCTTAACACTTAGTTTGGAATTCTTAGGGATATTTAAGTTATTCCATGAAATTGAGTCGTACATGAGCCAAAAGCTGACGAGACGCGTAGCTCCGAGTTGTCTATAAGCCACGTATGATGAGACTGAGTGGAATAACTGTTTTATTTTATCCACATTCACTGGATTTTGAGAAACAGAGCATTTTTATTTTTTGTAAATTCGATAAATAAAAACTTTATAAGGGACGGCACGGTGGTGTAGTGGTTAGCGCTGTCGCCTCACAGCAAGAAGGTCCGGGTTGGAGCCCCGTGGCCGGCGAGGGCCTTTCTGTGCGGAGTTTGCATGTTCTCCCCGTGTCCGCGTGGGTTTCCTCCGGGTGCTCCGGTTTCCCCCACAGTCCAAAGACATGCAGGTTAGGTTAACTGGTGACTCTAAATTGACCGTAGGTGTGAATGTGAGTGTGAATGGTTGTCTGTGTCTATGTGTCAGCCCTGTGATGACCTGGCGACTTGTCCAGGGTGTACCCCGCCTTTTGCCCGTAGTCAGCTGGGATAGGCTCCAGCTTGCCTGCGACCCTGTAGAACAGGATAAAGCGGCTACAGATAATGAGATGAGACGTTCTTATCATCAAATACTTTGATTCCTTATTTTGTTGCTTTTTTAAAATTTTTTGAGGGTTTTGTTTTCGAGTAGAGTTTTTACTTCGTCCTCAGTTGGTTCAGCAACACGCTCCACCATTTTGCTTTTCTTTAGCGTTTTTTGGCGGTTGGGAAATCAACTTAAAGGTGCATTACTGCCACCGACTGGGTTGGAGTGTGGAACAGGAGATATTTTTTTTCGGGGGGGCGACAAACAACTATATTATTTTAGCTATTTCTGTTTCTTTTAAATACTTGATTAAGCTGCCATTTTGTTTTTCTCTACTCACGGTACATGAGCTGATATCCTAGTAGTAGAGTAGCCAATCAGAGCACGCGATTGCTCATAATGTGGATAGAATAAACATGAATATCACTTGGACTGTTGGACTGAGTAATGTGTGTGAACAATAATTCTTGAAAAATAAAAAAAGATACGTTCTTACCATCAAATACTTTTATTCCATATTTTGCTGCTTTTTTTTGTAATGTTTGGGTTTTCTTCTTCTTCTTTAGGGTGTTTTGGTGGTTGGCAAACCAACTTAAAGGTGCATTACCGCCACCGACTGGGCTGGAGTGTAGAACAGGAAATAGGGGGGGGGGGGGGGGGCTATATTCTTTTAGCTATTTCTGTTTCTTTTAAATACTTGATAATTTTTGGGGTTTTGTTTTCGAGTAGAGTTTTTATTTCATCCTCAGTTGTTTCAGCAACATGCTGCACCATTTTATTTTTCTCTACTCCCGGTATATGAGCTGATATCCTAGTAGTAGATTAGCCAATCAGAGCGCTCGATTGGTCATATCCAGTGAATGTGGACAGAATATAAATCTAATATACCATACACTGTGAGGCACCAATTGAAATTATCCATTCACTTTGGTGAGTGGCAGAGGACTATTTTCTTTGGTGCTGTGCCCCTCACAAAATAGTACTACACCAGTCACCTCAGAGAATCCATAATTTCAACCGGAGCCTCTCAGTGCATGGTGTATTTGATTATTATCCATCACTTCAAATATCAAAGCGCATTTCGTAGTGGTGTTCTTCGATTAATTCTTTCAACCAGTCTCTGATTAAATTACATTACATTAATGGCATTTAGCAGACGGTCTTACCCAGAGCAACGTACAACATACCCAGAGCAGCCTGGGGAGCAGTAGCCTTGGTTAAGGGCACTTCAGCCATTCATGCTGGTCCAGGGAAGCAAACCAGCAAACGTTTCGGTCCCAAAGCTGCTTCTCTACCCATTAGGCCATGGCTTCCTTCTAAACGTTGCATTGCTCTTGTTACAGTGGTCAAATGGTAAATAGGTTTAGATCCTTTAAATTTGATTACTTGATGTAAGTCAACGAAAAAAAAACCCCAAAACCCCACCAATGTGTCATATTACTGATACGTAAATCTTATTCTTTTTACAGATGCTGGTCTTACGTTGGACGTCAAGGTAATAAGCAGGCCCTGTCCTTGGAACATAACGGCTGTGTCTACTTTCATACCATTCAGCATGAGCTTCTTCATGCTCTGGGCTTTCATCATGAACAGACCCGCAGCGACCGAGACAGCTACATCGTTATTGTCTGGGAGAACATTGAGGAGGGTACAGACCCAGGATTTATGCAGTTAAAGTGTTCAGATTAACTTCTTTAAAAATCTTGATCTGCTGAAACTTTTCAAACATAAATGCTTTTAGTGGGTTTTACTAATTAGTCCCCAACTAATTGGGGTGATTGTTTCCTCATCAGACAAGAAGTACAACTTCAACAAGACGGACACTCTCAACCAGAATACACCTTACGACTACAACTCCGTCATGCAATACCACAAGTCAGTCAGTCACCAAACAACCATCCCATACATTTTTCAATATTCAATATCATTTTAATGTAACATAAGCTCATTAAACTGATTTGAAATGACTGCAAAACAGAAAATACTGACTTTCTTGTTTGGTATTTCAGAACTGCTTTCTCTAAGAATGATAAGCCCACGATGATCCCCATCCCTAACCCCAATGTGACCCTCGGAACGGCTACTGAAATGAGCCCAAATGACATCCTCAGAATCAAGAGACTCTACAACTGCTGTGAGTAGTTCACATGGACAGCTGTAGCAATAGTCTTCCTTTATGCACTACTGGAGTTTGAATTATACTAGTATATGCAGTTTCTATTATAAAATATTGAACAATTATTCCATGAAATCGAGTCGTACATGAGCTGATAGCCGACGAGACACGTAGCACCGAGTTGGCTATAAGCCATGTACGATGAGATTGAGTGGAATAACTGCTTTATTCTATCCACATTCATTGGATTTTGAGAGACTGAACATTTTTATTTTTTGCAAATTCGAGAGACTTTATACAAAATGTCCAACAAACTCATTTCTGCTTAGAATATGAACAAACTGGCGAAACGACGGTAGCAATTTGTGAAACATTCCATAATAATTCTTGAAAAGTAAAAAATGATACCTTCTTATCATGAAATACTTTTATTCCATATTTTGTTGCTTTTTTGTATTTCTTTGAGTTTTCTGCTCAAAGAAGATTGAGGGGGATTGAGGGGGACTATATTCTTTTAGCTATTTCCGTTTCTTTTAAATACTCGATAATTTTTTGGGGTTTTGTTTTCGAGTAGAGTTTTTATTTCGTCCTCGGTTGGTTCAGCAACACACTCCGCTATTTTGTTTTTCTCTACTTACAGTATACGAGCTGATAGCCTAGTAGTAGAGTAGCCAATCAGAGCGCGTGATTGCTCATATCCAGTGAATGTGGATAGAATAATATAAAATGGAATGGCCTTGATCATAGAAGAGAAAAATAATTCTTTATGAGAATGTTAAACACTTTTTTTTCTTTTTGTGCAGAAACTGCTGTGTACTGGAGATGGGCAGTCTTTCAGGTGGCCTCGGACTGGATAACTGCATCTTAATAGTTGTGATGACACTTTGAAGTCGTGTCATTTTTTGAAAACAATAAAATAAATTCACTTTACACACTGCACCCATTTGTTTTGGTCAATACAACAGTAAATACAGTTTTCTCAAAATGAGTTGCTTAAAGACTACAATCTACCTTTTATGACAAATCTTAACAAGATATGGGTTCACATCTACAGGACCCAGTAGTAATGTCAGAAGTTTGGACATGCCTTGACGAGGCACAGCTGTTAATTGAAAAGCATTCCAGGTGACGATCTCATGAAGCTGGTTAAGATAATGCCAAAAGGGTGTAAAGCGTCATCATGGTAAACGCTGGATACGTTAAAGAATCTAAAATATGAAACATTTTTGTGGGATTTTTAAAACACTTTTTGTTAACCACACATGTTCCAGATGTTATTTCATAGTTGTGATGACTTCAGTATTGAAAGAAAAAGAAAGAAAGCACAACTTTATTCATCACACACTTGTGAAATTCCTCTCTGCATTTAACCCATCTGAAGCAGTGAACACACACATGCACACATACGTGAGCAATGAGCACACACACACACACACCCAGACCAGTGGGCAGCCATGCTAACAGCGCCCGGGGAGCAGTTGGGAGTTAGGTGCCTCGCTCAAGGGCACCTCAGCCCAAGGCCGCCCCACATTAACCTAACTGCATGTCTCTGGAGTATTGTTCTACAAAGTAGAAAATACAAAATACAGAAAAAAATGATGAATGAGTCGAGTAGGGGTGTACAAACTTTTGATTGGTACATTAAATCATATGTATTGAATAAATAACTAAGGTGTGCCCATGAATTAATATATTAAAGCCATTAGATGTAGTTTGGGAGTGGCACATGGTGGTGTAGTGGTTAGCGCTGTCGCCTCACAGCAAGAAGGTCCTGGGTTCAAGTCCAGTGGCCAATGGGGCCCTTTCTGTGTGGAGTTTGCATGTTCTCCCCGTGTCTATGTTGGTTTCCTCCGGGTGTTCCGGTTTCCCCCACAGTCCAAAGACATGCAGGTTAGGTTAACTGGTGACTCTAAATTGACCGTAGGTGTGAATGTGAGTGTGAATGGTTGTCTGTGTCTATGTGTCAGCCCTGTGATGACCTGGCGACTTGTCCAGGGTGTACCCCGCCTTTCACCCGTAGTCAACTGGGATAGGCTCCAGCTTGCCTGCGACCCTGTAGAACAGGATAAAGCGGCTACAGATAATGGATGGATGGATGGATTGCTAGATGTAGTTTGCAGATGTAGTTCATTGTGGTCACAGGAACCAAAGTATCATTTAAATTACCTTTTACACAGACTGGAGTTACTGACGTGAATATTATTTGCCTGTATGAACGATCAAATTCTCCATGTGAGTAGACTTTTCAGCCAAGTAATGAAGTCATGTGTATATACAATTTGTGGCTATGAATTTGGTATCTTCTGGATAATGTGTAGCCTTGAGATATTTGACTCAAAAATCTTAACTTATGGCCACACCTTATTAAAAAAAACCCCAAACACCTCCATATTAATAACTCAGAGGCCCCTTGTTTTAAGGCAGGCCCAGTAAGACGGGTGAGACAAGCTGTCTACTGCCTGCTTCAGTTGTGTCCATCGACAACAACAATGCACAGCTCAATCACACACATTACTCAGTCCAACAGTCCAAGTGATATTCATGTTTATTCTATCCACATTATGAGCAATCGCTTGCCCTGATTGCCTACTCTACTACTAGGATATCAGCTCATATCTCATCTCATCTCATTATCTGTAGCCGCTTTATCCTGTTCTACAGGGTCGCAGGCAAGCTGGAGCCTATCCCAGCTGACTACGGGTGAAAGGTGGGGTACACCCTGGACAAGTCGCCAGGTCATCGCAGGGCTGACACATAGACACAGACAACCATTCACACTCACGGTCAATTTAGAGTCACCAGTTAACCTAACCTGCATGTCTTTGGACTGTGGGGGAAACCGGAGCACCCGGAGGAAACCCACGCGGACACGGGGAGAACATGCAAACTCCGCACAGAAAGGCCCTCGCCGGCCACGGGGCTCGAACCCAGACCTTCTTGCTGTGAGGCGACAGCGCTAACCACTACACCACCGTGCCGCCTTCAGCTCATATACTGTACCATGAGTAAAGAAAAACAAAATGGCCGCTTAATCAAGTATTTAAAAGAAACAGAAATTGCTAAAATAATATAGTTGTTTGTCGTCCCTCCCCCCAAAAAAAAAAAAAATCTCCTGTTCCACACTCCAACCCAGTTGGTGGCAGTAATGCACCTTTAAGTTGGTTTGCCAACCGCCAAAAAAAGCTAAAGAAGAAAAACAAAATGGCGGCGCGTGTTGCTGATCCAACCAAGGACGAAATAAAAACTCGAAAAGAAAACCCTCAAAAAATAAAATAAGCAACAAAATATGGAATCAAAAGTATTTGATGATAAGAATGTATCTTTTATTTTTCAAGAATTATTATCGCATTTTTCCCAAATTGCTAATGTCATTTCCCCAGTTTGTTTAAATTCTAAGTGGAAATGATTTGGTCGGATGTTTTGTATGAAGTTTTTATTTATTGAATTTGCAAAAAAAAAAAAAAAATGCTCCGTTTCTCAAAATCCAGTGAATGTGGATAAAATAAAACAGTTATTCCACTCAATCTCATCGTATATGGTTTAAAATTCGGAGTTACGCATCTCGTCAGCTTTCAGCTCACGTACGACTCGATTTCATAGAATAACTTAAATATCGCTCATCAAAAAATTCCAAACCAAAAGTGTTAAGATTGCATCTCGGCATAAACTCACTGGAGGCAGCCATGTTTGTTGTTCATGTCAGAGCGACCTTCGACCTGCGTGTGTGCAATGTACCATGCTATTGTTTAAAAAAAAAATTATTAGAATTTTTTACCATGCTATCGCCTGCCTCGCTTGGCATGATCATGGCAAGTAGATCTACACACACAGAGAAATACTCGTGGAGCCACAGCTGTGACTCCAGTTGGCTGTGTAGCCTGAAATTGTGACATCAGTTCATCCAGGATATTCCATGACTGACACACTATATCCATTGTTTTCTTTTTTTTTTTTTAAATGTCATGAGATACATTGCGTAATCATTGGTGGAACTAGTTTATGTCATGTGAGCCATGCTTGGCCAATCCCTGCACAGGAATTTTTTGATAAGGGATATAATCCAAACTCTAGTATGGAGCATAGTGTGTGCATCTCGTCGTACAGTGATGCTTGAACGTTTGTGAACCCTTTAGAATTGTCTATATTTCTGCATAAATATGACCTAAAACATCATCAGATTTTCACACAAGTCCTAAAAGTAGATAAAGAGAACCCAGTTAAACAAATGAGACAAAAATATTATACTTGGTCATTTATTTATTGAGGAAAATTATCCAATATTACATATCTGCGAGTGGCAAAAGTATGTGAACCTTTGCTTTCAGTATCTGGTGTGACCCCCTTGTGCAGCAATAACTGCAACTAAATGTTTCCAGTGTGGGTGCAATCAGTTAATTATTGATATTAAGTGCTCAATCTCGTTAAATCAGTCTCATTAAATTTTGAAGGTCAATAATTAAAATGAATCAATCCCATTGAATCATTTACTTTGACTCACTTGAAGTGAATCATACCATAGAATCAGTCTCATTCAGTGAATCATTTAGTGAATCGTTCAATGAACCAGTAACTGTTGATCAGTCCTGCACACCGGCTTGGAGGAATTTTAGCCCGTTCCTCCGTGCAGAACAGCTTCAACTCTGGGATGTTGGTGGGTTTCCTTACATGAACTGCTCGCTTCAGGTCCTTCCACAACATTTCGATTGGATTAAGGTCAGGACTTTGACTTGGCCATTCCAAAACATTAACTTTATTCTTCTTTAACCATTCTTTGGTAGAACGACTTGTGTGCTTAGGATCGTTGTCTTACTACAGTACATGACCCACCTTCTCTTGAGATTTAGTTCATGAACAGATGCCCTGACATTTTCCTTTAGAATTTGTTGGTATAATTCAGAATTCATTGTTCCATCAATGATGGCAAGCCGTCCTGGCCCAGATGCAGCAAAACAGGCCCAAACCATGATACTACCACCACCATGTTACCATGTTTCACAGATGGCGTAAGGTTCTTATGCTGGAATGCAGTGTTTTCCTTTCTCCAAACATAACGCTTCTCATTTAAACCAAAAAGTTCTATTTTGGTCTCATCTGTCCACAAAACATTTTTCCAATAGCCTTCTGGCTTGTCCACGTGATCTTTAGCAAACTGCAAATGAGCAGCAATGTTCTTTTTGGAGAGCAGTGGCTTTCTCCTTGCAACCCTACCATGCACACCATTGTTGTTCAGTATTCTCCTGATGGTGGTGTAGGTACAGTCCGCCATTTTGTGTCTAAGAACTACAACTCCCATCAGCCCACTTCCGTGTTGACCTGCGTCATGCCGGTGCGGAGTCACCATCGCTTCATACATGAAGCATAAAACAACGGAACAACGCTTCCATCTTTCTCTCTTGCATTTGGCTCCCAGCCAGCTAGACGTACAAAGAGAGGCCCTCCACCAGAGAACCAACAGACGTCTTTTCCTTTCTTTCTTGCAAGATTCACGAGTTAGCGTGATTCCTTGTTTACCACTGGCCACGGTAAAAATCTAAGATCGCGCCATTTTGAACTAGTGTTGCCACCTGTCCCGGTTTTTCCTGATTGTCCCGGATTTTCATGGTCTGTCCCGGAAAAAAAAAATAAAAATCCGGGACACTGAATGTCCCGGTTTTTTGTACATAATGGGCAAAATGTGTATTTCAACTTGCGAGCCAGCTGAGAACCAGTTTGCTTTTCCAAGCTCGCCGTGCTAGGCGGAGCCACGTCATTACGTCGCTGAATACGTCATTACGTCGCTGTATACGTCACTTACGTCGCTGTATACGTCAGTTACGGCGCTACGTTTGCATAAACCTTGGCGCGAATATCAAAGCAAAAACACGGAAGAAGCAGCAACAACAACAATAATAATGGATGACTTCGCGTTTGTACAGCTGCTGCTTCTCGTCACTTAAAAATGGCGATCTTTCGCGGTCTTGTTATTGTTGTTGGTCCCCACAACAACTCCGCCCCCCAGCTGACGTAAGCGGTTCTTTCCTCTGGCCCAGCAGAGAGTTGGTGCTAGCCTGGAACCGGTTTTTCTGGCCCCAGAGCCAGTTCTTTGTCAGTGGAAACAGAAAACCCGGTTCCAAACTAAGCACTGGCCCCGAACCAGCCCTGGAACTGCTTTGGTGGAAAAGGGGCAATGGACGATGCTTGGACTGATAAAAGAAACAGACTCTGTTGCAATGGTGAAGGCTGAGCTTCAAGTCAGGCTAAACTTTCAGTTGTCCTGTACTGAGTTCAAGACATTCATTGAAAATCAGCCAGGACTCATAGCAGCAGCAAAGAAAAACACCAAATATAAATGGAAGATTAGGTAAGGTTTTGGTGAATTAAATGAAATCCAAATAGTCTTATCTGCCTACTCCTGTATGTACTGTATGTGCCCAGTTATATCAGTTATATGTCCTCCTATGTATTTGTTTAGCCAAGAGCAGCAGAGGCACAGGCAAGCACAAGCAAAGCACACACCACACACTAAGCAATCAGGTAAGCTGTTTGACACTACACCTTACATTGTTACATTCAGGTATTCTCAGATACAATGAAAAATTAGATTATTTTTATTCCACATAAGCAAACAAACAATTTAATTATGTATTCCCCTTTTACCTGTGCCCACTACTGCCCCCAGGTGTCCACAACCAAAAACTGTTGTAAATAAACCAAAATAATGAAGACCTGCTATATTATGTAAAGCAATTAACTAAACAAATAACTAGCAAAAGCGTCATTTTTACTAATTAGAGCAATACAATTTCAGCGTAGAAGGGTGATTTTTGTCTTGGGTTAGATGTGTGAAGGGCGCCGTTGCTTACAAGCAGAAAGGTCGATTGGATGGTCGAAATGTCCAGGATTTTTGTCAGACACAGGTGGCAACCCTATTTTGAACTCTGTGAGTTATAGCCAGTTTTTCATTCATTCTTTACTACTGCAAATCAAAGCAGTTAATTTATAATCAGGGGCAACCAGAATTCTTCCTAATTGGAGCGCTGTGCACATTATTCTGATCAGAGACTCTCTCTTCATCACGCCGGACCCAAGAAGTTTTCTCCAGTGCTTTCTACAGCGGCTCCCGCACTTCAAGAACAGCGAAGCTCAAAAGTCTCGGACAGCTACACGGCGAATATTTCTTCATACCTTGCTAGAGGCAAGATATTTAGTAAAATATATTTTGGGCATAGTTAAAGCTAGTCTTAGGAATTTGCTTTTATTAAAACAGTGTGAATGTAAACTCAGGAAAGTTGTTTACGCTATCAAAAACACAGCGTGTCGAATTGAATTGTTCTGCTTGTTTAATATCTCAATTGTTAGGCTGTGCATGTTTTCTTTCTTTTATTCCTACTAACATAATTCTCTTATCATACATCTTGACCGTATCAAGATTTCAGTGGATTCAGTATTGCTATAAGCTAGTGAAATTAGCCTACGGCTAATCCTTTGTTCCATTAGCCTCACAGGCTTCCACCACGTGTAGTTAGCTACACGAGGCTAATCCAGGCCTACCCAGACATGTGGCACACACAAGCCCACGTTAGCCAGCTTCCCTTTGTCTTAGCTTAGTCACAAAGCTAATCCAGGCCTACACCATGTGCTCACACACAAGCACACATTAGCAACAGAGCTAATCCTTTTGTTCTACTTAGAAAAATTCCTTTGTCTCAGTTAGCAACTAAGCTAGGCATACACACACACACACACACACATATACACACACCTCACTGCTTGTATATATTGATTATTTTTTATCTTTGTTATAATAAATTCATTTATTAAACAAACGGTGTATTTTGTTGTGCAAGAATATCTGTGAAGTCACCCAATCTCTCAAATAATTCAAAAAGGTGCATATAAGTTATGTAATATGGTAAGTGATCATAAATTATGGAATATACCATAATTTAGCTGTTTGATAATTTACTATTAAGCATCAGGATTAGGGCGGCACGGTGGTGTAGTGGTTAGCGCTGTCGCCTCACAGCAAGAAGGTCCAGGTTCGAGCCCCGTGGCCGGCGAGGGCCTTTCTGTGTGGAGTTTGCATGTTCTCCCCGTGTCCGCGTGGGTTTCCTCCGGGTGCTCCGGTTTCCCCCACAGTCCAAAGACATGCAGGTTAGGTTAACTGGTGACTCTAAATTGACCGTAGGTGTGAATGTGAGTGTGAATGGTTGTCTGTGTCTATGTGTCAGCCCTGTGATGACCTGGCGACTTGTCCAGGGTGTACCCCGCCTTTCGCCCGTAGTCAGCTGGGATAGGCTCCAGCTTGCCTGCGACCCTGTAGAAGGATAAAGCGGCTAGAGATAATGAGATGAGATGAGCATCAGGATTAATGGTATGATCTACGTTGAATGATTCACTTTGAATGATTCACTGATTTGATTCACTTGAACGATTCACTGAATGATTCATTTGAATGATTCAGTTCAAACGATTCAATGAGACTGATTCCATAGTATGATTCAATTCAAATGAGTCAAATTAAATGGTTCAATGGGATTGATTCAATTTAATTATTAACCTTCAAATTTAATGAGACTGATTTAATTGATCACTTAATAATAACTGTGATTGTACCTACAGTGGACTCATGAACATTAACATTAGCCAATGTGAGAGAGGCCTTCAGTTGCTTAGAAGTTACCCTGGGGTCCTTTGTGACCTCGCCGACTATTACACACCTTGCTCTTGGAGTGATCTTTGTTGGTTGACCACTCCTGGGGAGGGTAACAATGGTCTTGAATTTCCTCCATTTGTACACAATCTGTCTGACTGTGGATTGGTGGAGTCCAAACTCTTTAGAGATGGTTTTGTAACCTTTTTCAGCCTGATGAGCATCAACAACGCTTTTTCTGAGGTCCTCAGAAATCTCCTTTGTTCGTGCCATGATACACTTCCACAAACATGTGTTGTGAAGATCAGACTTTGATAGATCCCTGTTCTTTAAATAAAACAGGGTGCCCACTCACACCTGATCGTCATCCCATTGATTGAAAACATCTGACTCTAATTTCACCTTCAAATTAACTGCTAATCCTAGAGCTTCACATACTTTTGCCACTCACAGATATGTAATATTGGATCATTTTCCTCAATCAGTAAATGACTGAGTATAATATTTTTGTCTCATTTGCTTAACAGCGTTCTCTTTATCTACTTTTAGGACTCGTGTGAAAATCTGATGATGTTTTAGGTCATATTTATGCAGAAATATAGAAAATTCTAAAGGGTTCATAAACTTTCAAGCACCACTGTACATGGCTTATAGACGACTCGGTGCTACATGCCTCGTCGGCTATCAGCTCATGTACGACTCGATTTCGTGGAACAGCTGTTAAATAGCATGATTATCATTATTCCAGCAAAAGTGACGAGAACTGCAGGAAATGACAGGGGTTTCCTGTTTAGACGAGCTTGAGAAGAGAAGAAGTGCTTTCTGGTAAAGCTGCTTGTGGTCTCTTAGAGAGCTACTATAGTGCAAAACCCTAACGACATAATAAGTAAGCGGTAACTTGAGGTAGAGTGTGATTACAGTGACAGTGCTGATGTTATAGCACACACACACACACACACACACACACACACACACACACACAGAGTGAAAAGTGAGTAGTAATTATATGACTCAGAAGCTCAGTGTCCATCATTTGTGAGAGCGAGAGATAGAGAGAGAGAGAGAATAACACAACTTGGATTGCTGTACTCGAGTAAATGTAAAACACTCTGGCTAATTAATTTAACTCTGCACTGCATTCAAGCACACAAACATTACTGCTCTTTAATAAAAACAAACCCTTGTGCAGGAAGGTCACAGCCCATCCCTCACACACACTGTGGCAACTTAATACAGCCGTATTATATAACGTAGCAGGATGTGTAATTACTGTGCTGGCAGACCACGGACCAGGCACCAAAACACTACACTGAGACGCCCCCTGCGTATTTAGCTGTGACGGAGAAAACATATGAAAAATGTCAGTGTTTTATCGTCTCTGTTGCTTGGGGTGTGTGTAGACCGTACACACTAAATGACTGTAATTTCGATTTGAGATGTGCACTTACACAGCCTGCGAGGTCTGGAGTCGAATTTCTTAATGTCACTAAAGCTGCTGGGAAATTCACTGCTCTGCTGAGCTGCTTATCTTCAGACTTTAGCCTTCTCTTCAGCTCAGTTTCTCTTATAGCCGTATGCAGAGATGACGGGTAGGTCTGAGGGATCTAAAATTAACACCAGGGTTTGTAAATGTGAAAGAATAACATGTTGAAAGTACCCAAATTCCTCATCAATACAGTATACTGGGTTGGTCTGAATTAACGGTATGATTCTGAATTAAATTAAAGCCAGTATTAGTGACTCAGGCACTACATCAATCTCCTGTAGAACGCATATGTTTTTTTTTTTTTTTTTTTTTAAGTTATTAGGATGGGGGGCGGCATGGTGGTGTAGTGGTTAGCGCTGTCGCCTCACAGCAAGAAGGTCCGGGTTCGAGCCCCGTGGCCGGCGAGGGCCTTTCTGTGCGGAGTTTGCATGTTCTCCCCGTGTCCGCGTGGGTTTCCTCCGGGTGCTCCGGTTTCCCCCACAGTCCAAAGACATGCAGGTTAGGTTAACTGGTGACTCTAAATTGACCGTAGGTGTGAATGTGAGTGTGAATGGTTGTCTGTGTCTATGTGTTAGCCCTGTGATGACCTGGCGACTTGTCCAGGGTGTACCCCGCCTTTCGCCCGTAGTCAGCTGGGATAGGCTCCAGCTTGCCTGCGACCCTGTAGGACAGGATAAAGCGGCTAGAGATAATGAGATGAGTTATTAGGATGGCTCAACATGGTGGCTATTCATTTTGAATTGCTCTCTAAGATTTTTATTTCTCTGGATGAGCTCTATTTTGTTCTCTGCACTTCTCGGTGTGATGCTCATGAGTGGGTTTTTTTATTATTATTCTTAAAAAAAAAGAAAAAAAGGATGCATTTCCCCTCAAGGCTCCCAGGCTAACATTGGAACGTTCACACTATTCTGTGTGTGACATTTGAGCCATTGAACAGCCTCCGATCTCTGACTAAAATAAATAAATAAATAAATAGTTAGAATGATGCTTTGTGTAGCATGGGCAAGAAAGGGAAGAAAAAAAATAATAAAAGGTGGTCGCTTTTACACTTCCCGAAATGTCTTTTCAAATATTCATAGCAATAGAAGGTGTCTAACCTTTGGCTAAATTAGCAGCATCAGCGTTCGGGTATTTCACTCTCCCACAGGATGAAGTGGGATTGCGGTTTAAAGGTTGTCGTCCATCGATTCCCAATGACTCGTCTATATTTGGACGTTAATGCTGTGCTACCATTTACGCTAGCAAAGGACAAGGTGACAGGCAACCATTCATTTTCTCTGCACATGGAGCTGTGATTTCACGGAGAGTTTTTGATTGGTATTTTCTCAATTTTTAGCTACAGAACAGCCTGCACAAAAAAAAAAAGCAAGGATGGATTGTGCTGGCCTACTGATGCTCTCTCCTTCCTACCAGCTTGATCAATGGGTCCCAGGGTAATGAGCATGTGCTGCACCACCAGTAAGAGCATAGCTGGTTGGTTCTTCATAATCCATAATGGAAAGGAGCCCTTTGATAGTATGGCTACCAGTGGATACCAGGTTTGCATGTCGGCTGTTGGCTCGCAAGGAGCTCTTCTGCCCTTTGCCAGGTCTTGTTTTTAGTCCTGACAGGGTGACATGCCACCCTCTTCACCAGTATACACTGGTGGGGGAGCCGATTTAAACATGGGATTAGTGCTAACCCAAGACACTATTCATTTCCCATAGGCTACATGCTCCCACTAACACACTGTGCACAGCCTCGGCAGCGGAATCTCCTCCCCGACTCGCCTGAGAGTTTCAATTGAACAGGACCTTGCAATCAGCGCTCCTCACCGGAGATTTCCGCTAGGGCCGAGTCTACGTCATTGAGGAGATGCGGGAAACGATTTATGTCATTTTGACAGAACACAGTGAAAACATATCATGTGTCCACTCAACTCTCCATTGGGCCATTCAGAGGAAATTAGGTTCATGGGCAATAACTACTAGTTTGATATGACACGCTGAAGCAACAAATCCTAAAGCCTGGCTCAAATGATTCCTGACACAAATCTTAGGGTGTGCACGGTGTGACATTTCTTTAGTTCCTCAATTATAACCTTCGACCTTGACTGCAGTTCAGTCCCATATACTGTTTGATGAGCAAAAAAGAAAGACGAACGTGACTGCTTTCCAGTTTTCCAGTGTTTCCTGGGACAGCGTATATAGAACTAGAAGGGCACTTGATAGAGTTCATACCTCCACCAAACCACATATTAACATCAAAGTCAAAATCACTTGAACCTAGGATAATACTAAAGCTGTCCACCAAATTTTGTCCAAATCCGTTCACTACTTTTGGAATTACATTGGGAACAGACAAAAACAAAATCCTGGCTCTGTATACATATCTGGATTTGGATCTGGATCAAAATCTAATTAACTGCTCCTTGTTCCATGGCTCACCTTTCCTCAGAATTTCATCAAAATCCGTTCACGACTTTTTGAGTTATGTTGTGAACAAGCAAACAAATGGAGGTGAAAACATAACCTCCTCCAACAAATCTGGCAGAGATAAAATACGTTCAGGTTTAAATCAGGTACACTTTGGGTTTAAATCCAAATACTGATGAATTTGGAGATCTTATTTACAACCCCGATTCCCAAAAAGTTGGGACAAAGTACAAATTGTAAATAAAAATGGAATGCAATAATTTACAAATCTCAAAAACTGATATTGTATTCACAATAGAACATAGACAACATATCAAATGTCGAAAGTGAGACATTTTGAAATTTCATGCCAAATATTGGCTCATTTGAAATTTCATGACAGCAACACATCCCAAAAAAGTTGGGACAGGGGCAATAAGAGGCTGGAAAAGTTAAAGGTACAAAAAAGGAACAGCTGGAGGACCAAATTGCAACTCATTAGGTCAATTGGCAATAGGTCATTAACATGACTGGGTATAAAAAGAGCATCTTGGAGTGGCAGCGGCTCTCAGAAGTAAAGATGGGAAGAGGATCACCAATCCCCCTAATTCTGCGCCGACAAATAGTGGAGCAATATCAGAAAGGAGTTCGACAGTGTAAAATTGCAAAGAGTTTGAACATATCATCATCTACAGTGCATAATATCATCAAAAGATTCAGAGAATATGGAAGAATCTCTGTGCGTAAGGGTCAAGGCCGGAAAACCATACTGGGTGTCCGTGATCTTCGGGCCCTTAGACGGCACTGCATCACATACAGGCATGCTTCTGTATTGGAAATCACAAAATGGGCTCAGGAATATTTCCAGAGAACATTATCTGTGAACACAATTCACCGTGCCATCCGCCGTTGCCAGCTAAAACTCTATAGTTCAAAGAAGAATCTGTATCTAAACATGATCCAGAAGCGCAGACGTCTTCTCTGGGCCAAAGCTCATTTAAAATGGACTGTGGCAAAGTGGAAAACTGTTCTGTGGTCAGACGAATCAAAATTTGAAGTTCTTTATGGAAATCAGGGACGCCGTGTCATTCGGACTAAAGAGGAGAAGGACGACCCAAGTTGTTATCAGCGCTCAGTTCAGAAGCCTGCATCTCTGATGGTATGGGGTTGCATTAGTGCGTGTGGCATGGGCAGCTTACACATCTGGAAAGACACCATCAATGCTGAAAGGTACCGGTATATCCAGGTTCTAGAGCAACATATGCTCCCATCCAGACGACGTCTCTTTCAGGGAAGACCTTGCATTTTCCAACATGACAATGCCAAACCACATACTGCATCAATTACAGCATCGTGGCTGCGTAGAAGAAGGGTCCGGGTACTGAACTGGCCAGCCTGCAGTCCAGATCTTTCACCCATAGAAAACATTTGGCGCATCATAAAACGGAAGATACGACAAAAAAGACCTAAGACAGTTGAGCAACTAGAATCCTACATTAGACAAGAATGGGTTAACATTCCTATCCCTAAACTTGAGCAACTTGTCTCCTCAGTCCCCAGACGTTTACAGACTGTTGTAAAGAGAAAAGGGGATGTCTCACAGTGGTAAACATGGCCTTGTCCCAACTTTTTTGAGATGTGTTGTTGTCATGAAATGTAAAATCACCTAATTTTTCTCTTTAAATTATACATTTTCTCAGTTTAAACATTTGATATGTCATCTATATTCTATTCTGAATAAAATATGGAATTTTGAAACTTCCACATCATTGCATTCCATTTTTATTTACAATTTGTACTTTGTCCCAACTTTTTTGGAATCGGGGTTGTATTACTGTATGTGTGTGTAGAAGTGATCAGGAGTGTTACCCTAAAGGAAGAAAAAGGATTCCATACTCAATTCTTTAATCATCCTTCAGTAGTGACAGGCTGTGAAACAGGAAATGCCCGCCCCCCCGCTGATATCCACTAGCGTGTGTAACAGACTGTGGGATAATTAATGCTCTGAACACATCTGAACACACGACAAGAAAAGCAGCTTTGGATTCAACATTATAGTGATGCAGAAAATGCGAAGCTGAACAGGCGTATATTAGACCAGGATCAAATTTCAAACGCAAACAACATGCTTTAATTTCTGTTGGTGTAAATTGCATTCAAAGCCATGAAGTTAAAAGCCTCAGTAATTACAGCACACAGTTATGACTGAAATGGCTTAAGCTCTAGCTTTTGCAGTTTCTGCTCTGTATTTGGTTCTGGCTCCAGATTTATCTGATTTTTCAAGGCACATCATTAGGTTATGCTGAATTTGATTTAAAAAAGAAGCTAAGCGCTGAAAATGGCAGGCGATGCTATTCCAATCTTCGACTATCCAGGTTTGGTAACTCAGTGCCTACTGTAGTCTGAGATTCCTGTTCTTGGCTAACTGGAGTGGAACCCAATGTAGTGTCTTGCCTGTAGCTCATCCATCTCAAGGTTCGGTGAGTTGTGCATTCTGAAATGCTTTTCTGTTCAGCACAGTTGTAAAGATTGGTGATTTGCATTCCAGTAAACTTCCTGTCAGCTCCAACCAGTCTGACCATTCTCTTCTGACCTTTCTCGACAGCCATATCACAGTCAAAATCACCAAAGTCACCGATATTACATTTTTTCCCCAGTTCTGATTTTTGATGTGAATATTAACCAAATGCAAGATGTTATGCATTGTGCTGCTGACTCATGATTGGCTGATTGGTTAATTATACGAATGAGCAGGGGTACAGGTAGTGTCACGTCCATGCTCGTTTGCACTCCGAGCGTGCCTCGTATGCAGTGCCATGCTCAAGCTCATTAGGAATAATTTCCATGCACCTGTTCCTGATCAAAGTGCAATCACAGCTTGCTCATATAAGGACTCTTTTCACACACAGACTTTGCAAAGTATACGATCTGTTCCTTGTGTCTGATGTTACCAAGCCATTCAGTTCTTGTTTTGCTGCTCTGGCTTCAACTTTGTTTTCTGTTTTCTTGACCATGTCTTGCTTTGCCTAGTATATGCAGAAATCTGTCTGTTTCCGTTTATGTTCTTTGCCTTGCATTTTGGAACTGTTTACCAGCTTGCTTTTAATAAAAGTCTTCCTGCACTTATATCTGTACATCGGCTACTCACGTGACAGGTTGAATTTCCTATGTATACACACATCACTCTTTTTCTGAAAAGAATAAACTTATTCAACAGCGGATGCCTTTTCCTTGTTATTATTCAGCACATGACCAGCACAGCCGGCCCAAGGCATAAGCGAATTAAGCGCCCGCTTAGGGCCCCACACACCACCAGGGGGCCCCCAAGAGCAGTTGGAATGCCCACCTGCGAAAATATTTTTAATTAAAAAAACGTAATATCAATGACATGATATAGCAGAAACAAAAGACACAAAAATAAGACACAAAATAACGTTTTTTTAAAATCATTTTCATAGTTGATGTGATTACGGAATCCTAACTAACAGTGATTACGCGGGAGCGAAGCTGCGCGAGAGCGGGCCGAGAGGTTGCGCGGGAGCGAGGCTGCGCGAGAGCGGGCCGAGAGGTTGCGCGGGAGCGAAGCTGCGCGAGAGCGGGCCGAGAGGTTGCGTGGGAGCGAGGCTGCGCGAGAGCGGGCCGAGAGGTTGCGCAGGAACGGGCCGCGTAATAACAAACGCAATGCCCCCGAAGAAAGCTCCTACGGTCGAGGAGATTGATGATATTAAAAAATCCCTCGACTTTCTGGGGGAAGAAATCTCTGCTGTCAGGATGCAGCAGAAGACCATACTGGACCTGGTAGAAGAGGTCAAAGCTCTGAGGCTGCAGAATTCAGAGAAGGCAAAGAGGATCGCCATTCTCGAGAACCGAGTGGAGGAGCTGGAGCAGTACACCCGGATGAATGACATCATTGTGACCGGACTGCAGATTCAACCCCGCTCATATGCTGGAGCAGTGGCGAGAAGAGATGGAGAGGAACTGAACGAGGAGGATGCTAACTCTGTGGAGAAACAGGTGTTAGCATTCCTGCACTCCAAGGGGATTGAGGTAAAAAGCAATAACATTGAAGCATGTCACCCTCTCCCACGGAGAAGCAACACAGGCAAACCAGCTGTAATAATGAGATTTGCCAACAGAAAGCATAAGATGCAATTGTTAAAACAAGGGAAGAAACTGAAAGGCTCAGATGTGTTTTTAAATGAGCACTTAACAAAAAAAAATGCAGATATTGCAAAAAAGGCGAGACTACTAAGGAAACAGGGGAAAATCCAAAACACTTGGACACAAAACTGCAAGATTTTCATCAAGTTGAGGGGATCTCCAGAAGAGGCCAAGATCTTGGTCATCCGAGATATTGGGGAACTGGACAAATTCTGAGGGAGCCAAATAAAGCAATTTACAATCATGACACAAGGACTGGACACTGGACACTGGACACAAGAACTGGACACTTTCCTTTATACTGAGCACAAAATACAAGATATGGAAAATAATATTGATCCGGAAAATAATCTTTTCAGCAACATCAATATCAGCTGCCGGTATTACACTGAATATCAATACAATGCAAAGATCAGAGACGGAAATAAGATATCAATTATTCATTTCAATACCAGAAGTCTGTATGCCAATTTCCATAAAATGAAGGAATATCTCAGTCAGTTCAATACTCCATTCAATATAATAGCCATATCAGAAACTTGGATCAACGATGAGATGGGAGTAGATTTTGAGCTGAACGGGTATGAATTAAATTATATCAATAGAAAGAACAAAAGAGGAGGGGGAGTGGCAATATATGTTGATAATAGTTTGGAATACAAAATTAATAATAAAATGACGGTAGCTGTTGATGATTGGATGGAGTGTATTACAATAGAAATATGCTGTGAAAAAATGAAAAATATAATGGTGAGCTGTATATACAGATCTCCTGGATCAAGCATAGAAGTTTTTATAGATTGGATGGAAAGTATGTTTATAAAATCAACTCAGAAGGTCATGTACATCTGTGGTGATTTTAACATCGACCTCTTAAATCATAAGAAACATAAAATGACAGAAGAGTTCATTAATTCAATGTTAAGTATGGGACTGTACCCAACTATTACCAGACCAAGCAGGATCACTTCTCACAGCACCACTTTAATAGATAATATATTTACTAATATCCTGGAAAATAATATAGAGAGCGGTCTACTATTAACAGACATCAGTGACCACCTACCTATTTTTAATGTATATTACTGTAATTATAGCAAGAAAAAGGATAATAAAAATTATAAATATATAAGAATGAAAACTGAAGAAACCATGATTGCACTAAAAAATGACTTAATAATACAGGACTGGAATGTAGTTTATAAAGAAAAAGATGTTGATAAAGCATATGAGGAATTTTTAATAATATTCAATGAACTATATAATAAAAATTGTCCTATAAAGAAATACAGTAATATACATAAATATACAAATAGTCCGTGGGTCACCAAGGGGCTACAAAATGCCTGCAAAAAGAAAAATATATTATACAGACAATTCTTAAAGCATCGAACTATAGAGGCAGAGGAAAAATATAAAAAATATAAAAATAAATTAACTAATATTATGAGGATATGTAAGAAAGACTATTATAATAAATTAGTGGAGAAAAATAAAAACAATATTAAAGGTATATGGACTGTATTGAATGGTATTGTGAGAAATGGATCCAAAACTACAAATTACCCAGAGTACTACACTGTAAATGATAAGACCATAAATAATATGGAGGATGTGGTGAATGGTTTTAATCAATTCTTTGTAAATGTGGGACCAGATTTAGCGGCAAAAATAAAGGAACCCGAAACAACACAATGTGGGGACATAGAAGATATGGGGGACAGAAATCCAAGTACAATTTTTCTAACTGCAACTGATGAGGAAGAAATTATCCAAATTGTAAGAAAATGTAAAAACAAAACCTCTGCAGACTGGAATGATATAGACATGTTAACAGTAAAGACAGTTATTGAGGGAATTGTGAAACCACTCACCCACATCTGCAATTTATCTTTTCAATCAGGTACATTTCCAGACAAAATGAAAATTGCAAAAGTGATACCATTGTTTAAAACCGGAGATAGACACCATTTCACAAACTACAGGCCTGTTTCTTTACTCCCCCAATTCTCCAAAATACTCGAAAAACTTTTTTCAGATAGACTGGACAAATTCATTGAAAAACACAACCTCCTTACAGACAGTCAATATGGATTCAGAACGGACAGATCAACATCGATGGCACTAATGGAACTAATAGAGGAAATCATAAAATGTATAGACAATAAAAAAATAGCAATTGGAGTATTTGTGGACCTAAAAAAAGCATTCGATACTATTGATCATAATATATTATTAAGTAAACTAGAAAAGTGTGGTGTTAGGGGAGTTGGGTGGAGCTGGCTGTCGAGCTATCTAAGAAACAGGCAACAGTTTGTGCAGATAGGTGACCATAAATCTGATTTCATGAACATTACATGCGGGGTACCACAGGGGTCAATATTAGGTCCGAAATTATTCATAATATACATCAATGACATATGTACAATTTCGCAAGAATTGAAATTTGTTTTGTTTGCAGATGACACCAATATTTTTTGTTCCGGTGAGAATTTGCAGCAGACTTTAGAGATAATCACAACTGAAATAAATAAACTAAAACTATGGTTTGACAAAAATAAATTATCATTAAATCTAAGCAAAACAAAGATTATGTTGTTTGGGAGACATAAAATAGATTGTAATGTAGAATTGATAATAGACAATACTAAGATAGAAATGGTACAGGAAATTAAATTTCTTGGTGTGATTTTGGATCCTAAAGTCTGCTGGAAACCTCATGTAGGATACGTACGAGCAAAACTGGCAAAGTGCTCGGCAATTCTGTGGAAAACAAAATATATTCTTGATTGTAAATCTTTGCATACTCTATATTACTCATTATTTTTGCCATATCTGACTTATTGTGTCGAAGTCTGGGGAAACACCTACAAAACCACTCTGCAGCCGATATGTACAATACAGAAAAGAGCAATAAGGACAATAAACAAAACAGGATACAGAGATCACACAAACCCACTATTCATAAAATCACACATGTTGAAATTTATGGATCTGGTCAAATTCAGAACAGCACAAATAATGTACAAAGCAAGAAATAATCTATTGCCAAAAAATATACAAGGAATGTTCAGTGAGAGAGAGGGGGGATATAATCTAAGGGGAGACCTAAATTTTAAAAAACCAAAGGTTCGAACAAATATGAAAAGCATGTGCGTATCGAGCTGTGGGGTGACTTTATGGAACAGACTGGAGACAGAAATAAAACAAAGTGCAAATATAAATCTGTTTAAAAAAAGGTACAAAAAAATATTTTTAAACAAGTATATTGCAGAGGAAATATGTTAATGGAGGATGATGAGGGATAAATAGAATAGGGTTGATTGTTATATTAGAACTAGCTTAGTATATGGTATATATTTATTTATGGGGATAGATATCTTCATATTTACAGGGATAAGTATGTAGTAGATATTTTTTTTTTGTAATTATATATTTATATAGATAGTTATGTGTATATGTATATATATATGTATATGGATATGGTATGTAGTATATATTTATTTTTGTAATTATATATTTATATGGATAATCATGGTGTATATGTGGTATATATTTTTATAAGTGTATTAATGTAGTTTGGATTTCGGGGTAGTTAAAAAGGGGTGGGAAATTAAAAAAAGTATTGTACTTCTTCCCACTCCTTTTTCGAACAATGTGCGGTGTATTGTAATGTATTAGCTCTTTATATTATTTTATTTATTCTTTTTTTGTCACTTTTTTCATTTTCTTTCTTTTGTATGTATAAATAGTTACATACATTTTTATACATGTTCGAAATAAATAAATTCATTCATTCATTCATTCATAGTTGGTACATTAGGTTAACTAATCCTTGCTGCTGGTTACTGCCACTGCACTCCTGCACAACCAGATGCACATGACGTGACAGGAGTTATTCACTTCGGAAGATAGGTGGACTAGATGGCTAAGCCATGTCTCAAAAAAGAAATTATCCATCTGGGGCAGAGAAGAGGAAGAGACAAGAGGAAGAAAAAAAGCAGCAAGAAAAAGGTAAATTTGAATGTCCAATGTTACTATTTTTGTGTCATTAAGGTTGTCTATGTTCTGGCTAGGTTGGCTGGATTAGCTAACAGAATGTCTGTCATAGTAGCTAACGTTATGCTACCCAACACAACAAAATGTAGCCTCGGATATCATCTTTAGTTCTAAGCTGAGAGCCGTCGCTTTACTTACAAACTCCAACCTAAATGTCATGACCGATATTAGCTCAAGTGGACAAAGTCATTATGACTTTATGAGTTTGTTTTGCACATTAGTGCAAAATAAACTGGTTAACTTGTTTACATATACAGTGTCTTGTCTACTGATTTGTTGTTTTACTTACAAATATGCCACACATCACTCTGAATATTTTATATTGCAATAGCCACAAGTTGCAGTATAATGTAAACCAACTAAAAACGCAGATTATGGTGGGTGGCTAGACTAACTAGACTAACTGTGTAGCCTAAGAAATAATAAGGCAGCTAGCAGTGTAGTTTTGGTGGTGTGGGGGGCCCCCAAATCAAATTCTGCTTAGGGCCCCTTAAAGGCTTGGGCTGGCCCTGATGACCAGGGTGAATAGGAATCTTTACAGGCAGCTGTAGGGGGGGCTGCCATGCCCATAGCCATAGCAACCATCTTCCCCCTTTCACAGTACAGTTTGAACACACCAATCTCTGTACTCGATGCCATGTTCTATCCACGCCCATTCTTCTGACTCCCTGTAACGGTATCGGATACAGACGATACCGGATACCAAAATACAGTGATGTCACGATTGCTTTAAACCAGCAGCGGAACCAAAATTCTTTCTCTCTGGCGGCGGATTCCATGCTTGAAAGAGAGAAGCCGATGCGTTGGTGCTACAGAAGGACAAAGCACAAAGAACGAGCTATTGAAACCGGACCTTTAGCCAAAGTTCAATGTATTTGACCTTCGCAGAGTTGTAATAATCACTGAACCGGTTAGTTACTGCAGCCTATGCAGTATTTCAAAGAGAAAAGGCGACCAGATCCCTTTTCCCTTTCTCAATGTTGACGAACTACAAACAAGATTCCTTCCAGGTCATCGGTAGACCAACGGAACACCAAGGATCTTCAGCTGAAAAAGGAAAGTAAAGGAACAGAGCTGTTTTCTTCTTAGACCTACGCTCCGCGCTGTCTTCGGAAGGCTCACTTTCAATTGCTAGCAAGAGCGATCTCAGTAAGGTTGGCATCTGGGCAATTGTTAGTCTTAGTTGTGGCTAGTTAATGTGAAGAGTGTTGTTCATCTGAATTCATTTATGGTTTAAATGTACGCATTTTGATTCACATGAAAGTCGGTCTTAGACCGCGTGTTGTTTGATTTACTTTGTTTACTATCTGTATTTATTTAGATTGCACATGCGCATGGCCTCTCTTGCTAGCTCCTCCTCATCTCGTTAGTGCACAGCTGCACACACATGCCTACACTCACACATACACACACTCTCACATAGACACACATAAAACACATGATTTCCCTCTCACATTTTAACATCCACTCACCCCTACACTGGAAACTTGTATGTAGCTTATTACTTTTGATCACCATTAGTGCCTTAGTTATCATCATATACACTACTGATTCTTATTTGTATACATTGTATCGCCATTAATATTGAATTATTCCTTGGCTGCTATTGTTGCTATATCTGATCAGTATTAGTTTGCTAATTCATGTCAGCTATTTCAATAAATGGTATCTTTGGAATAAACTGTGTCCTGTTTATTGCTACAACACCCACTGAATGCCAACCTCTGCCAACCAAGTATTCTAATTGCCTTCACACATTTGGTTGTTATGTTATAGATCTAGAGTAAACATATTACATTAGAGCTACAATACTCAATAAACTATAGCAACTTCACCACCAAGTTATTCCAGTGATTTTAATAGTTTAGCTATAAACTATTAGACACTTGAATTAATGATTAATGAATTTATGAGACTGATCCCTTTTTACATGAGGCTGATTCCTTTTTACATGAGACTGATTTGATAAGCCTATTGCACCTACACAGCTGATGAAAAAGCAGCCCTTTCTGAATTTAAACTGATTTCTTTCTGAGGTTAGCAGACAATTTTACCTTCAGACTCAGAAAATGGTCTTAGTGCTTAGTTGCTGCATCTGTCTGTTGTTGTCTATGGCTCATGGAGGAGTCCGGGTTCTGCAGGGGGCAGCCACAACCTTCCCCTAAACTACACAGTCCTGCGCTCTTTGACGTATCTCACTTGGTGTCAAAGTCACTTCAGAGTCAGGGTGCAGAATCTTTCCAATATACTCTATGCAAAGCATTTTCTTCCCACCTCTTGGTCAATGACCATGTTCTGGGGTTCCATAGAGCAAGCTTTGTTATCAAATCCTCCTTGGACCAGCAGAATTGGTGGTCTAGCCAATGAAGTTGTTTTCCCTTCACTGCTAGGGACAGTTGTCACTCATGCACCCTAGCATATGGGTCTTCCTTACTCACATGGTCTTGCTGTTTGATATTCAACAATATTTCAGAACCACTGCCTTTGAAAGACATCTAGGATTTCACACAAGTTAGATGTCAAGACCCATGTTTGCATCCATAGGAGTAACACACTTAGAACTGATACTTTAAACAATGAGACCTTAAACTTGATATCAGCTTCAGATTTTCAAAACCTTTCAAGTGTCCAGAAGGGGCCCCGGGTTTTGCTTTTTCGCTTCTTTAAATATGCCAGACTGCTTGCTACATACGAACAAAGGTACTTGAAATCAACAAAGCGCAGGTCCGTATCCTGCATTCCAATCCAGTCATAATCAGGTTGATGTTCGCTAGCCTGAGCCTCAAAAGGATCAGTATAGACAGTTTGATTCAGTATTCATGTATCATCACATAATCACACATACAAACAAGATAATGTACTTTATTCTATCCACATTCACTGGATATTAGCAATCGTGCGCTCTGATTGGCTACTCTACTACTAGGCTATCACCTCATATACCATGAGTAGAGAAAAATAAAATGGCAGAGCATGTTGCTGAACCAACCGAGGATGAAATAAAAACTCTACTCAAAAACAAAACCCCAAAATTTGTTCTCAAGTATTTAAAAGAAACAGAAATAGCTAAAAGAGTAGTTCCCCCCCAATATCTCCTGTTCCACTCCAGCCCAATTGGTGGTGGTAACGCACCTTTAAGTTGGTTTTCCAACCGCCAAAAAACCCTGAAAGAATAAGAAGAAAAACAAAACAAAACAAAAAAAAGCGCAACAAAATATGTCTGTGAAGATTCTCAGTCATCCAGGTCATAGTAACTGTGGGTGGTAAAAGAGAGCAACTGGACTTGCTTGAAGATTCTTGAAGACGTTTCACCTCTCATCCGAAAGGCTTCTTCAGTCCTGTCTGACTAGTAGGGAGAGATTGCCATTAACGGGCAATCCATTGATCACCCTAACGACTCTCGAGGCCGTTCACATCCAGCCCCCAGTGACCCACACCAACAGGATGACTCAACGACACCTTAGATGAGCTTTTCATCCATGAGAGGATAAATACCTGATACTCCCAATTAGGCCCTGTCCACACAGCAATGGATTCAGGTGAATCCGATACAATTGTTTATCGTTTAGGCCTGGCGTTCACACGGCACCGGCGTTTTGGATGCCCCAAAACGCAATCTTTTGAGAACAGGTTCCAGATTGGAAAGATCTGGCAACGTTGCCGTTGCGAAGTCGTCTGGATGAGTAGAACGGATTTGTTTACGATGACGTCACAACCACATGACTGTGAGTGCTTCACGCCAGGTAGAAGTGTAACGAACTCGATGCGAGTTGTCAACAAATCCTATAACTTGGTTCATGAAACGCGCTTACAAAATATTTTCACTGTGAATATTTATTGTGTAATGGTGCAAAGTGAGAGAGAGAAAGAGAATAGCCCTTACGGCAGAGTCAATCCCGCCAGCAAAAATAGGGAAAAAAAGGAGCGATCTCACCTTTTCAGATGTTGGTTTAAGTCCTACAATACATTCCTCAAAAAGGGCGTAGAAGAACAAATTAATCCATCAACGTGTAACATTCAATTTATTCCGGACCATTAAAGACGCCGCCTTCCGCGTAGAATCATACGTCATCCTCGCCGCCATATTGGATGGGTCAAAGCAGAGAATAAAGATGCCTCATTCATGTGCTGCGTTTAACTGTACCAACAGGTTTGCCGTCCAAACGAGATTACATGGGATTACCTTTCACAGGTGAGACTGGAAAAATACTTTTCATTGTATTTGGTCATTATAATGTAATTTTACGAACAGATTTTTCTGACTTTGTGGCTAATATGAAGTCTCGCGCATAATAGTTTATGCGCATGCGTCCTTACTTCTTCTATTGTTCTGGTGTCTCTGAAGGGACCGTCTTACAGCGCCCCTAGAGGTGTGGCATGTGTATTGCATCGTTTTCAGCAAGCGTTGCGTTGCCATATGGACCTGATTGTTAGGACTAGGACTGTTTTGGCCTCTAGAGGCCGCTGTTATTTCCTTTTCATGTCGTGTTTATTTTGGCCTCTAGAGGCCGCCACTGTTCCTGTGTTTTGTGTTTGTGTTAATTGCCTAATTATCTTCACCTGTGTCCTTAATTAGTTTGTCTATTTATACCCCTGAGTTGAGTCCTCTTGTCACGGAGTCTTTGTGCTGTTATGTTTATCTCCAGTTTCCTTTGTACTGTGTTTTTTGATCTTCTTAGCTTTTGAATTTTTGCACTTTGCTTTTCTTTTGGATTATACTCTTTGGTTTTTTTTGTCTTTTGTTTTGCCCTGTATATAGTGTATATAGTTTAAATAAACCTTTTGATTCTTTTTCTACTTCCGCCTCACGCCTCTGCATTTGAGTCATCCCCCTGGTGGCCTAGTGGGGGTTTGCTGGATTATCACACCAACGAACCAGGTTCGAATCCCAGCAAAACCCTAACAGAAAGACTCCGTCATGACCGACTCAGCAGAGGCTGCTTCAACTGTCTACCCGGCCAACCTTCAGGGAATTATGGCAGCTTTGACACGCTTCGGAGCGACCATGGACGCTCATGGACGTACGCTCACCAGCCAACGTGAGGCCCTCGCTCGCCACGAGGAACTGCTTCAGCAAATTGGGAAAACCCTGGCACAGCTGACATCTCTGCCTGCATCTCCTGCTCCTGATCCAGTTCCTGCTCCTGATCCAGCTCCCACTCCTGCTCCAGTGCCTCCTGCAATGCTGCCTTCTTCACCTCGCGAACCCAGCCTTCCTACACCACAGAGGTATGACGGCAAGCACAGTGAGTGCCGAGAGTTCCTTACCCAGTGTCAACTCACCTTTGAGCTTCAGCCTACCACCTACACTACGGATCGCCGCAAGATTGCCTTTGTGATCACCTTATTAGCTGGTAAGGCGCGAGCCTGGGCTACTGCTATCTGGCAAAGACAGGGACCTGAGTGCTTTGATTTCCAGCTGTTTTCTGAAGAGATGCTTCGGGTCTTCGATCAGGCAGACATCAGTACCGACGCAGCCCGAAAGCTCATGTCCATCCGGCAAGGAGGAAGCGTCGCAGATTACGCCATCTCGTTCCGAACACTCGCAGCAGTAAGTGGATGGAACGAGACTGCCCTGGTGTCAGCCTTCCACCATGGTCTGTCTGACCCCATCAAGGACGGTCTGGCCTCTATTGGATGCCCAAGTGACCTCGAAACCCTCATCTCACATGCTATTCGTCTGGACAACAGGATGAGAGAACGCCACCAAGCCTTGAGCCCCCCCAGCCTCCCTACCTCTACCTGGAGACCGTCTACCTCCTTCAGTGACTGTCCAGAACCCATGCAAGTGGGTCGTACTCGCCTCTCCGCATCTGAGAGGGAGCGCAGAAGGAGGGACAAGTGCTGCATCTACTGTGGCAAGCCTGGTCACTTCCGAGCATCATGTCCCGAACTCTTGGGAAAAGGACCGCCCCGTCCAGCCGAGGGAGGGTTGTGACGGGGCCTACCCTCTCTCCCGGACTCCCTGGCCAAGGAATCTACATCCCGGTCTCCATCTCCTGGGGTGAGTCTGTCCACTCTTGTCAAGCTTTGATAGACTCAGGGGCGGCTGGGAACTTTATGGATATTCACTTCGCCCAAAGCATCAATATTCCGACTGCACCTCTTGAAGTCCCACTGTCTGTGTCTGCCCTCGATGGCCAAGCGTTAGGTGATGGAAGAGTCACCCAAGTTACTTCTCCAGTTTTCCTCCAGTCTCAAGGTCACAAGGAAGAAATATCCCTGCACCTGATTCCTTCACCTGAGTTCCCAGTTATTCTAGGCCTTCCTTGGCTTACTCGCCACAACCCTCGCATAGACTGGGTAACAAGCCAGGTTGTGGAATGGGGCCCTGCATGCCATGCCTCTTGTCTGCTCTCTAGCTCTCCTGTGTCTCCTGCCGAGCCCCCTGATCTCACCGAGTTATCTCAAGTTCCCACAGAGTACTGGGATCTCAAGGAGGTATTCAGCAAGAGCAGGGCCGCCGTTCTTCCTCCGCACCGGGCCTACGACTGTGCCATCGACTTGCTCCCTGGGACTACCCCTCCTCGTGGCAGACTGTTTTCACTCTCTCAGCCAGAACGCAAGGCCATGGAGGAATACCTCAAAGATGCCCTGGTCTCTGGGTTTATTCGACCCTCCACTTCACCTGCTGGAGCCGGCTTCTTCTTTGTCGGCAAGAAGGATGGGGGGCTCCGACCATGTATTGATTACAGGGGCCTGAATAAGATCACTGTGCGCAACCGATATCCCCTTCCGCTGATGTCCACAGCTTTCGACCTGCTCCAAGGCGCCACCGTCTTCACCAAGTTGGACCTACGGAACGCATACCACCTCATCCGTATCCGACAGGGAGACGAGTGGAAGACTGCCTTTAACACCCCGTCTGGGCACTACGAATACCAGGTGATGCCCTTCGGACTCACCAACACACCAGCTGTTTTTCAGGCCCTAATCAACGACGTCTTAAGGGACATGATTAACCTATACGTTTTTGTCTACCTCGACGACATCCTTATCTTTTCCAAGACCGTGCAGGAGCACCGCCACCATGTCCGCCAGGTTCTCCAGAGGCTGCTACAGAACAATCTGTTCGCCAAGGCCCAGAAATGCGAATTTCATGTTCCCGAGGTCTCCTTTCTGGGATTTATTGTACGGACAGGCCAACTCCAAATGGACCCTGCCAAGACCCTGGCCGTCCGGGATTGGCCTACTCCCAAGTCCGTTAAGGAGGTTCAGCGGTTCTTAGGATTCGCTAACTTCTACCGCAAGTTCATCAGGAACTTCAGTTCTGTGGCAGCACCCATGTCAGACCTCACCAAAGGGACAGGTGGATCTTATGGCTGGTCTCCTCAGGCAGAAAAGGCATTCAAAGACCTCAAGGACCGCTTCTGCACGGCACCCATTCTGGTTCTCCCGGACACCTCCCAACCATTCATCGTGGAGGTGGACGCCTCGGACAGTGGTGTCGGCGCGGTGCTCTCTCAACGTTCGGAAGGAAAGCTGCACCCCTGCGCTTACTTCTCCCACCGCCTGAGTCCTGCTGAGTCCCGGTACGATGTGGGGGATCGAGAACTGCTAGCGGTCAAACTGGCCCTTGAGGAGTGGAGGCACTGGCTGGAGGGAGCACAACATCCATTCCTGGTTTGGACTGACCACAAGAACCTGGAGTACCTCCAGCAAGCCAAGAGACTGAACCCTCGACAGGCTAGGTGGGCCCTGTTTTTCAGTCGGTTTGACTTCACCCTCTCATACCGCCCCGGCTCCAAGAACACCAAACCTGACGCACTGTCCAGACTGTTCTCTGCCACTAACAGGGAAAAGGAAGTCGGGCCTATTATCCCTGTGTCCCGGATTGTGGCCCCTGTCCGCTGGGGTATTGAGGAGGCTGTCCGACGAGCCCAACGCCAGGACCCCGGTCCTGGGACGGGGCCACCAGGCCTCTTGTACGTCCCACATCAAGCCCGGGCCAAGGTTCTCCAGTGGGGTCACTCTTCCCCTCTCACCGCCCACCCGGGAGCTCGGAGGACCCTGGACTTCCTGAAAAGACGCTTCTGGTGGCCTAACATGGAGAAGGAAGTAAGGTCATTTGTCCTGTCCTGTGAGGTTTGCACCAGAACCAAGAACCCACGACAGCGTCCCCAGGGTCTCCTGCATCCTCTGACCATTCCCCGGCGTCCCTGGTCCCACGTGGCAGTCGACTTTATCACGGGTCTCCCTGAGTCACAAGGTAACACGGTCATTTTGGTCTTAGTTGACAGATTCTCCAAGGCCTGCCGCTTCATACCACTGTGCAAACTCCCCTCTGCTCTTGAAACTGCGAAACTTTTGTTTAATCATGTCTTCCGAGTCTTTGGTCTTCCACAGGACATCGTCTCAGACCGAGGGCCCCAGTTCTCCTCCCGAGTGTGGCACGGGTTCTGCAAGGTCATCGGAGCCACTGCCAGCCTCTCCTCTGGGTTTCACCCACAGTCCAATGGTCAGACGGAGAGGCTCAACCAGGACCTGGAAACCACCCTGCGAGGCCTGGCTATGGATAACCCGACATCGTGGAGCACCTGGCTGCCATGGGCGGAGTACGCCCACAACACCCTGCAGTCATCGGCCACCAAGCTGTCGCCATTCCAGTGCCAATTCGGGTTCCAGCCACCTCTGTTCCCGGACCAGGAGGAGGACGCGGGGGTGCCCTCGGTCAACCAATATGTGAGACGGTGTCGCAAGACCTGGAGCAAGGTCAGGAAGACCCTCATACAGACCTCCAGAACCAACCAGACTCAGGCCAACCGCCATAGAAGACCTGCACACGCTTTCCGCCCTGGGCAGCGTGTTTGGCTGTCCACTAAGGACCTTCCACTGCGGGTGGAGAACCGCAAGCTTGCTCCTCGCTACATTGGCCCCTTCAAGGTGGTGCGCAGGGTGAACCCTGTCTCCTACCGGCTCCAGTTGCCCCGGACTCTGAGGATCAACCCCACTTTCCATGTTTCCCTGTTACGGCCCGTACTGACGTCTACGTATGCCCCTGCCCCTAGGAACCCCCCACCCCCCCGCATCTTCCAGGGGCAGACTGTGTTCACTGTGAATCGCCTGCTTGACTCCCGCCGGGTCCGCGGCGGGTTGCAATATCTGGTGGACTGGGAGGGCTATGGTCCTGAGGAGCGCTGCTGGGTTCCTGCTCGGGATGTCCTTGATAAAGAACTATGTCGGGACTTCCATTCGGCCCATCCGGATCGCCCTGGGAACGTCAGGAGACGCTCCTAGAGGGGGGGGTCCTGTTAGGACTAGGACTGTTTTGGCCTCTAGAGGCCGCTGTTATTTCCTTTTCATGTCGTGTTTATTTTGGCCTCTAGAGGCCGCCACTGTTCCTGTGTTTTGTGTTTGTGTTAATTGCCTAATTATCTTCACCTGTGTCCTTAATTAGTTTGTCTATTTATACCCCTGAGTTGAGTCCTCTTGTCACGGAGTCTTTGTGCTGTTATGTTTATCTCCAGTTTCCTTTGTACTGTGTTTTTTGATCTTCTTAGCTTTTGAATTTTTGCACTTTGCTTTTCTTTTGGATTATACTCTTTGGTTTTTTTTGTCTTTTGTTTTGCCCTGTATATAGTGTATATAGTTTAAATAAACCTTTTGATTCTTTTTCTACTTCCGCCTCACGCCTCTGCATTTGAGTCATCCCCCTGGTGGCCTAGTGGGGGTTTGCTGGATTATCACACCAACGAACCAGGTTCGAATCCCAGCAAAACCCTAACACTGATATTTTACTGATCGTTGCCCATGTGGACGCGATATTTTTTTAAATAACATCTCGTTGCCGTTGTCGTGTGGATGTAGCCTTAGTCAGACAGAACTGAAGAAGCCTTTCGGATGAGAGGCAAAACGTCTTCAAGAATCTTCAAGCAAGTCCAGTTGCTCTCTTTTACCACCCACCACAACAAAATATGGAATAAAAGTATTTGATGGTAAGAACATATCTTTATTTATTTTTCGAGAATTATTATTATCGCATTTTTAACAAATTGCTCCTGTCATTTTGCCGGTTTGTTTACATTCTAAGCGGAAATGATTTTGTCGGATGTTTTGTATGAAGTTATTTTTTTAATCAAATTTGCAAAAAATGAAAATGATCTGTTTCTTAAAATCCAGTGAATGTGGATAGAATAAAACAGTTATTCGACTCACTCAATCTCATTGTACATGGCTGATAGCCGACTCAGTGTTACGCGCCTCGTCAACTATCAGCTCATGTACAACTTGATTTCATGGAATAACTGTTATTAGTTGGAGTCAATCTTGGCCCTATTGGTTGAAATGATAGAAATTCAACAAGGTATGGACATTAGCTGGTTCAGTAGACTTTAGCATTCAAAAGAGCTCGGCTTTGGCACTGAAAAACTAATACGTTGTCAGGTTTTGCATTCTGATTCAGAGAAAAAAAAAGTCTAGAGGCATTTTGAGAGCAAGAAAGCTGGTCTGGGATAAGGTTTCACTTTTCCGTCTTATTGAATTCAGTTCTGCAGAGTTGACGCTACAACAGCACACTTGCTCTGAAACTGATCTTCATTATGGTCAATTATTCACCAAGTACAGAAAGACAAATGCAGTGGCTGAGTGTTATATAGATCTATACTCCAGCTCTGTGGAATATTTGATAACAGCACGGTTAGTTTGTAATCTTTGAGAGACAATTACACTATGTAGTGTTCTTTCAAGTCTCCAGTGTCAGTGCTTTGTAACAGGCAAAGAGTACAGATGCAACTTTAAATATTCAGACACAGGAACGTCTTCAAAACAAAGCACTTTCCGGTTTCTTAGTAATACGACAAGATGCATTTTTGTCTTAGTAACTTCAAGAGACAGAAAAAGAAGCAGGCTGATGATGGAACAAGGAATAGAGGAATAAACCACATTGAGGTGTGTGGTTATGGGAAATTAATCAACCTCAGGATGGTAGCAGTAACTCATCACATCAGGTTACAACACACCGCTACATGGTTGATTATTTTCTTAATGTAGCACTCCTCCAAGTGGTTAATTTATAATAATAATAATAATAATAATAATAATAAATAACAAGACCATCAATGAGGGCATAACTCACTTCGACCCAGTCTAGTCCAGAAGGATCTAAAGTGGGCCAGCTTGTGCAATAAATGTTCCAAGCGATATACAGAAGATATAGATATAGATCCACCCTAGGAATACTGACCTATTTGCCAGAAAGAATCCAAAACGGGGCTGAATTGACCGAGAAGAAGCGATTTTTGTTGAACTGCTCATTGAGGCTTAATTAATCCATAACTTCATTAATAATTGTAATGAAGCAAATCTGGGTAGAAGTTCTATGCACCCTAGGTACCCCTACCTTCAAGCCAGAAAGAATCAAAATCGGTGAAGAATTGAGGGAGAAGAAGCAATTTGTGTGGAAACTGCTCATTAGGGGTTGATGAATTACTCCATATCTTCATTATTATTTGCAATTATGCAAATTTGGTTAGAAGCTATATGCACCCCAGGCAGACCAACCTTCCTGCCAAAAAGAATAAAAATCGGTGAAGAATTGAGACAGAAGAAGCGATTTTCATGAAATATGGACGATGATGGACAACACCATGGTATAAACTCATCACCTGTCTGCTTGATGAGCTAATTAAAAAAATAAGTCATTGAAATTCAATAAACAAGTCAGACTCTAAGAAGCACAAGCTGATTTAAATAGGAAGGTTTTCAACTGTTTCTTGAAATCGTTAATGTTTACACGTGACAAGTTCTCTCTGTAAGGTATTCCAAAACTTGGGATCTGTGTAGGCTAGCGTTCTTCCACCAAATGAACTTCTCTTGATACTAGCAACCACCAAATCATTGTTGTTGTCTGCTCTAGTTCTCTTTAGGAGCCTCTTCGTTATGTTGGTAGCACGGTGGTGTAGTGGTTAGCACTATCGCCTCACAGCAAGAAGGTTCTGGGTTTGAGCCCAGTGGCTGACGAGGGCCTTTCTGTGTGGAGTTTGCATGTTCTCCCCGTGTCTGCGTGGGTTTCCTCCGGGTGCTCCGGTTTCCCCCACAGTCCAAAGACATGCAGGTTAGGCTAATTGGTGGCTCTAAGTTGACCGTAGGTGTGAATGTGAGTGTGAATGGTTGTTTGTCTCTATGTGTCAGCCCTGTGATGATCTGGTGACTTGTCCAGGGTGTACCCCGCCTCTCGCCCATAGTCAGCTGGGATAGGCTCCAGCTTACCCATGACCCTGTACAGGATAAGCGGCTACAGGTAATGGATGGATGGTCTCTTCGTTATAAGTTCTTCAAGGTACAGTGGAGAAAGGCCATTCAGAGACTTGAATATCATGACCAGGACTTTGTACCAGATCTGCTGATGTATAGGCAACCAGTGGAGTTGTTTCATGACAGGTGTTATGTGCTCATATTTGCCATGTTGTGAAATGAAATGTGCAGACATCTTCTGTACCCTAGTGAGCTGCTTGAGTGGACATTCTGCTAGGATAACGTTGCAGTAATCAAGCTTGGACAGTCCCATTGTGTGAACCATTGTCTTGGCTGCTGCTTCATCAATACACCATCTGATCTTAAACATATTCTTCAGAAAAAAAAAGGCAGCTTTTAGTAACACTGGAGACATGACCTTTAAGAGTCATATTATTGTCAAGATCTACACCAGAATATGAATGGATTTGGAAACAAGTGTTGCCAGGCAAAACAAACCTCGCTCGGCAGCACTTATTTTATACCTATATGTTGATAATGGTAATATTTCTCAATCATCACCTGTCAGGTTATAGTCCTATAAGAATCCATGACCTTGAGTTTGACATTTCAAAGTCATTCAAGGTCAAAGGTCATGGCGGCAACTGAAAGCCCATATGGGACTTCTTATATGTTGATAATGGTAAACAATTGCCTGTCATGATCCATTTTAAAGTTATAACCCTTTGAAAACACATGACCTTCATTTTGACCTTTCAAGGTCACTCAAGGTCAAAAATCATGGTATCATGGTGCCAAATGAAAGCCCATATGGCACTTCCTATAAGTTGATAATGGTAAATATCTGTCTACCATCAACCGTTTTCAAGTTACAACCCTCTGAAAATCCATGACCTTGAGTTTGACCTTTCAAGGTTACTCAAGGTCAAAGATCATGGTGCCAAATGAAAGGTCATATGGGAGTTCCTATATGCTCATAATAGTAAACATCTGTCTATAGGCAACCATTTTTGAGTTATAATGGAAAATGTTATTTTGAGGCCCTGTGATGACCTGGCGACTTGTCCAGGGTGTACCCCGCCTTTCGCCCGTAGTCAGCTGGGATAGGCTCCAGCTTGCCTGCGACCCTGTAGAACAGGATAAAGAGGCTACAGATAATGAGATGAGATGAGATGTTATTTTGACCTTGCCAGTGACCTTGATCTTGACCTTCACCTTGACCTGATTACCCCCAAAATTTAAATCAGGTAATCTACGGACCATTGCCCACCTACCCTGAAAATTTGAAGTCAATCGGTGCAACCGTCTAGACTCTAGATTGTTAAAGGAACAGTCCACCGTACTTCCATAATGAAATATGCTCTTATCTGAATTGAGACGAGCTGCTCCGTACCTCTCCGAGCTTTGCGCGACCTCCCAGTCAGTCAGACGCAGTCAGACGCGCTGTCACTCCTGTTAGCAATGTAGCTAGGCTCAGCATGGCCAATGGTATTTTTTGGGGCTGGAGTTAGATGCGACCAAACTCTTCCGCGTTTTTCCTGTTTACATAGGTTTATATGAGCAGTGATATGAAACAAGTTCAGTTACACAAATTGAAACGTAGCGATTTTCTATGCTATGGAAAGTGCGCACTATAATGACAGGCGTACTAACACCTTCTGCGCGCTTCGGCAGCGCATTGATATTTCAGCTCTGTATCAATGCGCTGCCGAAGCACGCAGAAGGTGTTAGTACGCCTGTCATTATAGTGCGGACTTTCCATAGCATAGAAAATCGCTACATTTCAATTTGTGTAACTGAACTTGTTTCATGTCACTGCTCATATAAACCTATGTAAACAGGAAAAACGCGGAAGAGTTTGGTCGCATCTAACTCCAGCCCCAAAAAATACCATTGGCCATGCTGAGCCTAGCTACATTGCTAACAGGAGTGACAGCGCGTCTGACTGCGTCTGACTGACTGAGAGGTCGCGCAAAGCTCAGAGAGGTACAGAGCAGCTCGTCTCAATTCAGATAAGAGCATATTTCATTATGGAAGTACGGTGGACTGTTCCTTTAACAGACAGACATAAACAAACAAATGAAAAGTTGTGCAGAGCACGATCCTTGTGAAAATCACAAAGAAACGAAAGTCATGGCTGATTAGGTGTTTTTACAAAATTTGACTTTGGTGACCTTGACCCACCAAAAACTAATGATATCTTTGTGTGATGAGTTGTTCTGTACATTTTGGTGAGGATTGGTCAAGAAATGACGATGCTAGAGCACCAACAAACAAACGGACAAACAGACGGATCAACATGCAAAAATCTCTGCTTTTCGGAAGTAACAAACCGCACTGATTACAATACCTCACTCCGCTTAGTCCGTCGCGGGTGAGGCAACAGGAATCGTCTCATTTCCGATCCTTACTGGTGACAAGTCAATGGATTAATTTCTTACATACTATGGTCTTATCAGCAATTTAGTATATAAAAAAAAGCAATTAGTTTTTATGATGCATTTTTTCCATTTAGCTTCATCCAAGCTTTATGCATCCAGCTGCTCTTCTTATCATTTTCTTTGCTTTATATAACAGCCTCCTTTACTTCTGAAGCTTTCTGGAGACCCAGCATTCTCATGAAATAAATAGGCTAATAATATTTCTGGTCTGGCCCTGTCCTCAATATTTCCTGCACAGCGGAGAACTCGGGCAAAGCCGCAGCTCACTAATGAAGAAAAAGAAGGTTCTCTTGGTTTACAAAACACATTGTCACAGCAAACTTTTCAAAATGAATAAATATCAGGTTGAACGACTGTTTCTGTTTCTGACTTTTCAAAATATTTAAATGGTATTAACATTTAAATATTTAAAAAACTCTTAAAACCATCAGAGGCGTCAAACAGCCTATACCAGCTCATACTCTTCTTGGTACTGCGATACAGGTAGATGGAAAAGATTTGAAATACAGCAAGACCTTCACATACTTAGGCAGCCAAAATAAGTACAATGCTTCCCTGGACAGCGAAATTTCCAACCGCATAGCCAATGCTACTACTGCTTTTGGAGGGCTATGGCATCACCTCTGGAGTCAGCATGGGATCTATTTAGAAACCAAGATCAATGTTTATTGTGGTGTTGTTATCACCACCCTTCTGTACAGATCTGAGTCATGGACTCCCTATCGCTCTCAGATTGAAAAGCTTGATGCCTTCCATAAACAATCACTCAGAACCAGTGGCGGCTGGTAGTCTTTCAAACAGGGGAGGCTGGTTGGTTATGATATTTCCAGATTTTAAAAGAAAAAAGAAAAAACACATCAATTTTGCCCATACTCTTGCCTCTGATCTGGCTGATTGTTGGCAGGGTCACAAACTGTGAAATAACAGGTTCTTTTGGCCCATTAGCCTACTGTCCAATACACATGATGGTGGTGTTGGGGGGGTATATTTTAACATTTTATATTTTAAAATTGTGGCATGTTGTTTAAAAATTGATCATTATTGAAAGCAGCTCTTTGTCAGGAACCTCAGCAGTAACAGCAGAGTGTTCTGGAATAGGCACAAGCACTGACCGTGGGGAGCCAAACATAGAGCTGGGTGCCACACATTTCATTCAATGACACTTTCCCTATATTTTACTTATTTTGACTGAGAAATGTTTTATTGACAATTTTGATAACCCTTCACTTTTAATCCAGGTCTGTAGTGTGAAATGTTCTCGGCTGTGTTTTTGTTTAAAAATGTTTTCCAAATTGTAGCTGTGTTTAATTCATATCCAGAGAAATATATATTCCAATATAATATACTCAGCATAAACATTTTAAATAGATTCTATATTTTTGGTCCATCCATGACATATTACTAAAGTAGCCTATTTACTGTTGTTGATGTGGGTCACTTGCTGTTAGCCAATTCACTTTCTCGTACCAGGAGAGCTGAAAGGAACGAGTATTATTCCCTACCTTTTTCACCAAGTCAATTTGAGGCGTTGGTCTACCCTGCTCTTTAATTTTAATTTTTTCCTCGAAAGGAAGACTGGCAAATGGCTTCGCCAAAATTAAATCAGCAGTGCTTGGCATCCGTGCGCAGCTTTCTTGCTAGCTGACTAGCCCCCTCAAGTTCAGTCACTCAAATAAACGAAATTTCTGGAACTAAGATAGCAAACCTGACAACACTATATTTACACTTTATTTACAATGAAAATATACACAAACTAAAAAAGATGGTAGAAACCGTATGTAATGAATGAAATCGAAATGTAAGCTGATCTCTAATACACCACAGCACTTGCGAATCCACATGGGACTGAACTGAAATTCACCGCTGCCTGTCTATAGTTGAAATGAGCTGTCAGTCAAAGAAAATATCTGGCCGCTTTCACCAATCACCAGTCTCCTCGCGGAAAGCTTTGCCATGTCCCTCCCACTGTGAGGCTGGGAGTCCGTGGGCGGGCGTTTTCGCAGTATTTGTCCAATAATCGTCTTGCATTTTGATATTGAAAAGCGCATAGCTCCCAAATACCATTGAAGTGCGCTGAGGCTTGGCTGCATCGCGTTGTCACGAGGGGGAAAAACTCACGCACACATTAGGCGAACTGGGGAAAGTTATAACGGAATGATTTCGCCCTGTAGTTGGGTTGAGCACATATGATTCTGGATCTGAAATAGCAATGTTATAAGGTCGGCTATAACATAAGCCTAGCGCAATTCATCCTACACGATGTTCCTTATTTTTAGAGGAGGCTGAGCCTCCCTCGTTGTCTTAGAGCAATCGCCCGTGCTCAGAACCATATGCAGCTACACATAGGAAGACAAAGTATCCAATCCTGAGCTTTTCAAGAAATGCAACATAGGTGGCATAGAAACGTTTTTACTGCAAAGTCAACTGAGATGGGCTGGTCATGTGATCAGAATGAGCGACAATCGAATCCCTAAATGTCTTATGTATAGTCAATTAGCTGGTGGTTCTAGAACACAACGTCGCCCACTGCTGCGTTTCAAGGACAAGCTTAAAAACAATCTCAAAGCCTGCAAAATCCCGCCATCTTGTTTTGAGTCGGTAGCAAAGGACCGAAAAAATTGGAGAACTACAGTTCATATAGGCGTCCAAGAATATGAGGAGGCATGCATTAAACATCTGCGGGAGCCAAGATCCAGTGCGAAAATTCCTGCCTCGGAGAGCACCAATCCTGTGTTATGCCCTGTGTCACAAGGTGTGTAAGTCGAGAGCAGGTCTCGCTGCCCACAAGCAGCATCGTCACAAAGAAGCAGCAAACTTTGAGGGTCCAACACCCAACCTCAACGTAGAACGGTCTTGACACTCGTACGTCGAAATCGACGGGAGATTCCATCATTAACATTTCTCACAGGGTTCCTTTATCGTCCTTATCGTTTTATTATGACAGCAGATTTTATATACTGAACATCGAAACCATGATATCATAGAGGAAAACTCTTAGGCTAGGCTGACACTTGCACGATTCCGTGGCACGCATTGGCACGACTCGAGTCGTGCCAGTGCGCAAACTAGTCGTAAACTGGCGTGAAGTGTGCATAAACCCGTCGTGACTGCGTGCCATGTCGGGACGAGAATTTTGAAATGTTCAAAATTTTGGTCACGACAAAATTTCGCGACCGGGTCGTGAACTATGTGCAAACTGTTCGTGATCTCGTCGTGAACTCATCGGGACGATGCGGGAGGATGCATGCCAGTGCGTGGAAGTGCGCGCCATGCCACGACTGTCACGAACTGCCACGAATAGTTCACGAACAGCTCACGTCGAGTTCACGAGTAGTTCACGACATGTTCACGAATTGGTGCACGTCGCAGCGTGGCCGTGCCTTCCCACTGACACGGTCACGCATTGATGGCACAAGCAGTTCACGACTAGTTTACACACTTCACAAACAGTTTGCGCATGGCACGAGCAGTTCACGACGAGTTCACGAGCAGTTCACGACTACTGCGCGACAGTGGCGCTCGCGTCGGTGCGGGGGTATATATAGGGCTTCCCGGACACTTCTCGCCATTCACAATTTTTTTTCTTGCTTTTTTCTTTAATGTCTTTTATTTTCTATTCCTTCATGACTTTTTTTTTGGAGGGGGAGTTTCGTTTCTTTTATTTCAAAAATGGAACAACTGTGGATGCAGCTCATGAAGCTACTACCATTCTTTCTTGCCAAGGGACAGCACCAGCAGGGGACATGTAGTAATGTGACAGGTAGTCTCGCTGATCCTTTGCATCCTTCTGGGTATGATGGCCGGTTAGAGGCAGCAGCCCCTGCAGGTGTCGGTCAGTCCTCCATCCACCAGGGGTCAGATCATGTGTGTCCGGATCTTCGCGGTCCACTTCTGAAATTGCGTGTGGGTATCTGATGAGGATGAGGTTGTGCATGACACAGGCGTGCCCAAGTCGGCACGACACCGTCCAAATTGCGCAAACTCGTCGTGCCAATGCGGGAAGTGCGTAAACTATGCGCAAACTATGCGTGAACTCGTCGTGCCAGTTCGTGAATGTGGACGGGCACGCATTCGTGAACTCGTCGTGAACTATGCGTGAACTAGTCGTGAACAGTGTGGGAGCCTCCCAGTTCGTGCCCCAAAATGGCACGACTTGCCACGACAAAATCGTGGCCAAAAGTCGTGCAAGTGTCAGCCTAGGGTTACATTAAGGATTAGGGTGCATCAGTTGCCCTCACTTTCATAAAATCTGATGCGTTTTTGTTTCGGTGTTCCTTTTCACCAATAAAGACATCCTGTAAAATTTTTTGACCATATTCAAAAGTCTAATGGTGGCACCATGAGGTTCATTTTTTTGCCAAAAAACGCTTATTTTATGTTTTCGCGTAAGGTTTGAATCACAATGTTGGACTCCATTTATTGATTCCTTGTGACCCAGAGATCATCTTAAGAACCTTTGCAAGGGATTGAGAAGCATTAATGTGATTTATAATACATGTGTATTGTTTAAAAGTAGTTGAATAATGATTCAATGAACAGCTAAAACTCAAACTGTGCTTGATAATATAAACTCAACAAAAATAAAAACTTTACACTCGTTTCAAAGTCAATAATTTGAACATTTTGGAAAATAGGTTTGAAATAACGATTGTATTCAATTATCTTGTCATTAAAGATGCTATAGCATACAGATCATGTTTGTCATGGAATCGGTTCCACCGGAAATGCGACGACAATGTCCATGATCAAAAACTGTGAGTCACAACTTAATGAAATCATGTCAATATCGGGTGTGTCCTCCATGGGCGTTCACAACTGCGATACAACGTCTCCTCATGGATTGGATGATGCGTCTGAACACAGCTTGGGGAATGCGCCGCCATATTTGTACCAACATGGCACCAAGCTCCTGCAAGTTCTGTGGAGGGTTCCAGTGGTTCCTGTGGTGCCAGTTTGATGGAGACGTGTCTGGAGATTATGGATGGTCTGTCGACTGCATCCCATAACCCTTGCAACGTCAGTGACGGATGTTCCCGTATTCAGCATGCCAATGGCACGTTCACGCTGAATGTTTGACAGTCGTGGCATTGCAAATTAACAAATAATTAACCATAAAAGCTTGTTTTTCTGAGATGACACTCTACTCTGCTACCGTGAGATCAATTGCACGTGTATCAATAGGTCACGTCACCTGTGTCACGTGGAAACGTGATTTTAGCGTGCAGTGCTCTCGCATGTGCTACGTAGGCCCGACCAGTAGAATGAATGTGTGACGTAATGCCCTTGAAAATGCATTTAACCATAATCACAACAAGAACTCTTTCAAGAAAAGTTTCTAAACACTATTTGAAAAATAATGAGTGTCAAGTTTTTATTTTTGCTGAGTATATTTAGAATATGTACTAAAAATGTGTATCTAAGATATTTGGTATACTCTATAAGGTGCCATAATGTTTCATGAAAAGTGATCGAAATTTTGTCATAAAAAAGTCATAAAATAGCAGCTTTTTCCATAAATTTGAGCTCCTGGTGCCACCATTAAACTTTTGAATTTTGTCAAAATATTTCACCCAGTGTGTTTTCTTACCAAAAGGAACATAAAAACAAAAATGCATCATGATCAGAGGAACTTTTTATTTTTAGGGGGCAACTGATGCACCCTATTAAGGATTCGTAGTGTGTGAAGATACAGGAGGTTTAAAACTTGCCCGAGAGAAGAGATGTCATGTTTAAAGAATCAGAGTGAAACCAACACGGTGATTAATATTCATAAAGACAAAATGGGGCTGGAGAGATTCTGGAGGACGGCGACCAAAGACACTGAGCTCACCAGCATCGCGAGAGATACTGTCCCACTTCACCACAGCTGCCGCTCCTGACACTTATTAACAAATGATAAAGCACAACAGGGGCTTTTCTTCCTGCTCTAATTGGTCTCAGGTCTGAATTGCAATCCATCAGCCCTGACAAAAAGTAAACTTTGTGTTTCTTCCAGTTCAGATGTGTGAAGTGTGTGTGTGTAACTGTTTCAACTAAACATTAAAATAAAACAGGCGGCACGGTGGTGTAGTGGTTAGCGCTGTCGCCTCACAGCAAGAAGGTCCGGGTTCGAGCCCCGTGGCCGACGAGGGCCTTTCTGTGCGGAGTTTGCATGTTCTCCCCGTGTCCGCGTGGGTTTCCTCCGGGTGCTCCGGTTTCCCCCACAGTCCAAAGACATGCAGGTTAGGTTAACTGGTGACTCTAAATTGACCGTAGGTGTGAATGTGAGTGTGAATGGTTGTCTGTGTCTATGTGTCAGCCCTGTGATGACCTGGCGACTTGTCCAGGGTGTACCCCGCCTTTCGCCCGTAGTCAGCTGGGATAGGCTCCAGCTTGCCTGCGACCCTGTAGAAGGATAAAGCGGCTACAGATAATGAGATGAGATGAGATGTTCTTGGCTGCAGGACTGGCACCCTATGTGCTCTTCTGCTGTTGCATGCGGAGATGCTTTTCTGTTCACCGCGGTTGTAAAGAGATGCTACGAATTACTACAGTGGTGCTTGAAAGTTTGTGAACCCTTTAGAATTTTCTATATTTCTGCATAAATATGACCTAAAACAACATCAGATTTTCACACAAGTCCTAAAAGTAGATAAAGAGAACCCAGTTAAACAAATGAGACAAAAATATTATACTTGGTCATTTATTCATTGAGGAAAATGATCCAATATTACATATCTGTGAGTAGCAAAAGTATGTGAACCTTAAGGATTAACAGTTAATTTGTAGGTGAAATTAGAGTCAGGTGTTTCCAATCAATGGGATGACAATCAGGTGTGAGTGGACACCCTGTTTTATTTAAAGAACAGGGATCTATCAAAGTCTGATCTTCACAACACATGTTTGTGGAAGTGTATCATGGCACAAACAAAGGAGATTTCTGAGGACCTCAGAAAAAGCGTTGATGATGCTCATCAGGCTGGAAAAGGTTACAAAACCATCTCTAAAGAGTTTGGACTCCACCAATCCACAGTCAGACAGATTGTGTACAAATGGAGGAAATTCAAGACCAATATTACCCTCCCCAGGAGTGGTCAACCAACAAAGATCACTCCAAGAGCAAGGCGTGTAATAGTCGGCGAGGTCACAAAGGACCCCAGGGTAACTTCTAAGCAACTAAAGGCCTCGCTCACATTGGCTAATGTTAATGTTCATGAGTCCACCATCAGGAAAACACTGAACAACAATGGTGTGCATGGCAGGGTTTCAAGGAGAAAGCCACTGCTCTCCAAAAAGAACACTGCTGCTCATCTGCAGTTTGCTAAAGATCACGTGGACAAGCCAGAAGGCTATTGGAAAAATATTTTGTGGAAGGATGAGACCAAAATAGAACTTTTTGGTGTAAATGAGAAGCGTTATGTTTGGAGAAAGGAAAACACTGCATTCCAGCATAAGAACCTTATCCCTTCTGTGAAACATGGTGGTGGTAGTATCATGGTTTGGGCCTGTTTTGCTGCATCTGGGCCATGATGGCTTGCCATCATTGATGGAACAATGAATTCTGAATTATATCAGCGAATTCTAAAGGAAAATGTCAGGACATCTGTCCATGAACTGAATCTCAAGAGAAGGTGGGTCATGCAGCAAGACAACGACCTTAAGCACACAAGTCGTTCTACCAAAGAATGGTTAAAGAAGAATAAAGTTAATGTTTTGGAATGGCCAAGTCAAAGTCCTGACCTTAATCCAATGGAAATGTTGTGGAAGGACCTGAAGTGAGCAGTTCATGTGAGGAAACCCACCAATATCCCAGAGTTGAAGCTGTTCTGTACGGAGGAACGGGCTAAAATTCCTCCAAGCCGGTGTGCAGGACTGATCAACAGTTACCGGAAATGTTTAGTTGCAGTTATTGCTGCACAAGGGGGTCACACCAGATACTGAAAGCAAAGGTTCACATACTTTTGCCACTCACAGATATGTAATTTTGGATCATTTTCCTCAATAAATAAATGACCAAATCTAATATTTTTGTCTCATTTGTTTAACTGGGTTCTCTTCATCTACTTTTAGGACTTGTGTGAAAATCTGATGATGTTTTAGGTCATATTTATGCAGAAATATAGAAAATGTTAAAGGGTTCACAAACTTTCAGGCAGCACTGTATATTCTTCCTGGCAAAAAAAAAGCTCGACCCAATCTGCCCATTTTCCTCCGACCTCTCTTATCGACAAGGCGTTTAATTCCACCCACAGAACTGTCACTCACTCGACTCGATGTTTGTTTTTTTGTTTTTCGCACCATTCTGTCTGTGTAAACTCTAGAGACTGTTGTTTGTGTGTGAAAACCCCAGGAGATCAGCAGTTTCTGAAATACTCAAACCAGTCCATCTGGCTCAAACCAACACCCATGCCACAGTGAAAGAAAATCACACTTTGAGATCACAATTTTTCCCCATTCTGATGTTTGAACATTGCGAACAATAACTGAAGCTCTTGATTTGTATCTGTATGATCTGATGCATCGTGATGCTGCCAAGGGATCGGCTGATTACAGAACTGCATAAAACAGCAGGTGGATGTATGAGTGTTCCTAATAAAATGGTCGTAAGTGTTTGAGGGTGTGTTATGGGTATCTGTAACCTGCTTTTAAAGCAAGGATGTGATTGGACAGTAGGAAAGCCATGTCCAGTTCATCAGAGGTGAATGAATGAGTGTTGATGATGTAAAAGCTTCCTGCAGTGTGTAGTGCAGCAACAAATGGTGTCCAGTCACTGCCCGATAAGTTTCTCAGCCAGTTTGTTATTATAATAAGAGAAAGGGTTCCTCAAGGGTTCTTCTAAAGGGGATCTACTTGGATCTTTTTCTGAAATGGAAACCCTCATTTTTTTCTGGTTCTATTTTAAATCATTAAAGGTTCCTCGAGAACCATCGACTGCTGGACCGTGGTCCAGATGTGGAACCAGCGATATACAGTATTTCAGTGTAATGAACCAACAACCTGAAGAAAGGATTGTAGCAAAGCTGATATGAAAAATACTTCCAGGTTATGTGAAAAATTAGGCCGAATTTCAGTAAATGTAGCAAGTAAATATGCAGATCTCCTGTTCTGGTTTATCCAAATCACATGCATTTATGCAAATTATTTCGCTGCAGGTAGCTCATTAGGTCAAACATTAGATCTGAAAGAGAAAAGGTTTCACAGGCTTGCAGAGATTTTTTATTTTATTGACTCGCTCTGGTCTGAGTAACTGACAGCATGACTTGTTTAAAAAAAAACATGACAAAACCAGTGTTTAAAAATGGACAGACTGAGAAGTCCTCTCTTCCATGTAGATGTGCCTAAACAAATGCTTATTTATTTATTAGTACATACGATTCCTGTTCCACTGTCATGAGTGATTTTAAGGCAATCAGTTTGCATACTGTTTTTAAAGTAAGGTTAACTTTAAGAATTTCTAGAGCATCCAGTGAGATAGATAAGGAGAGAGAGAGAGAGAGAGAGAAGGAAAGAAAGAGAGATGGAAAGAGAGCAAGACAGAGAGAGATGGAGAGAAGAGAGAGAGAGATGGAAAGAACCTGTGACAGCGATGGAAAGAGAGCAAGACAGAGATGGAGAGAAAAAAGAGAGAGAGCTGGAAAGAAAGAGAAGGAAAGAAAGAGAGATGGAAAGAGTGACAGTGAGAGAGCAAGAGAGAGAGATGGAAAAAGAGCAAGAAAGAGATAGAGAGAGATGGATAAAGAATGAGAGAGTGAGAGATGGAAAGAGAGCAAGACAGAGAGAGATGGAGAGAAAAGAGACACAGAGATGGAAAGAGCCTGAGACAGAGCAAGAGAGATGGAAAGAGAGATGGAAAGAGAGCAAGACAGAGATGGAGAGAAAAAAGACAGAGATGGAGAGAGAGAGATGGAAAGAGAGAGATGGAGAGAGAGTGAGAGAGATGGAAAGAGAGCAAGACAGAGATGGAGAGAGAGCTAGAAAGAAAGAGATGGAGAGAGAGAGCTGGAAAGAGAGAGAAGGAAAGAAAGAGAGATGGATAGAGTGACAGTGGGAGAGCAAGAGAGAGATGGAAAGAGAGAGAAGGAAAGAAAGAGAGATGGAAAGAATGACAGTGAGAGAGCAAGAGAGAGATGGAAAAAGAGCAAGAGAGATGGAGAGAGATGGACAGAGAATGAGAGAGTGAGAGATGGAAAGAGAGCAAGACAGAGAGAGATGGAGGGAAGAGAGAGAGATGGAAAAAGAGAGATGGAGAGAGAGATGGAAGGAGAGCAAGACAGAGATGGAGAGAAAAAAGGCAGAGATGGAGAGAAAAAGGAGAGAGATGGAGAGGGAGACAGATGGAAAGAAAGAGAGATGGAGAGAGAGAAAAAGCTGGAAAGAGAGAAGGAAAGAAAGATGAATAGAGTGACAGTGAGAGAGCAAGAGTGAGATGGAGAGAGAATGAGAGAGTGAGAGATGGAAAGAAAGACAGAGCAAGAGAGCGATGGAGAGAGTGCAAGACAGAGTTGGAAAGAGAGAGAGATGGATAGCGAATCAGAGAGCGAGAGAGAGAGATGGATAGAGAGTAAGAGAGTTGGAAAGAAAGAGAAACAGACAGAGCAAGAGAAAGAGACAGAAACGAGAGAGAGAGAGAGAGAGAGAGAGAGAGAGAGAGAGTGTTCATGCACAGGGAGATGGATTTTCTCTCTTTTGTTGCTTTTTGTCTGCACTGGGAATAAAGGCGGGAGTTCATTAGTAATCACTGCTTCTCTATTTATAAATCTATCCTTGTGGCATTCATCGTGGGTTTTCCTCCTCAACCTGACTAATTAATGAGCAACGCCATGACAGCTGACTTCTGCTGAAACGTCTTTCTCCACCTCTCGCACTCATCTTTTTCATTTTACGCTTCTTAATCCTGTTGATGAGAGAAATATTATTCACGCTCAGGGGATGAATGTATAATTCACTTTCTTCTTCATTACTGTCACTGAAATTATTTCTTCATTGTACACCTGAAGGGTTTTTTCTACTTTACCCTGCTTTTTTTTTTAAAGTATTCTCTCGAGAACGTGGTAAAAACCTTTTATAAACGTAAGAACTGTTTTCTGAGGAATTCTACAGGTGATAATCATTCATCACTGATATTCATTAGTCACCTCCGACTAAATCGTGATTTTCCATGTGATTGTTTATTCTTCAATTCTGTGTGAAGTTAAAACGACAGTTTCTCCTTCGCAGGCAGTCACGCGGAAACTCGTTCACTGTGCGTTATATTGGAGCTGTGACTCATTCGTGTACTCAGTCTGGTCATTTTCCTGTCCTCTAGGGAGGACACACTGCGAGGCAGAGAGAAAGAGATGAAGAAAGAAAGAAAGAACAGGAGAGTGAACTTTCTTTCCTGCTGGGTTTCGATCTCTTTAAATTACACTGAAGCAAAAGTCGTGACCTTGGACTAACTGCATGTGAGGGCAGCAGGGCAAAAAAAAAAAGAGATGTTACGAAGAAGATAGAAATGTCATGCTGCACAAACAAAATGATGCCAGTTTCCCAGAATTCAACACGCCATGACGTCAACTTCACATCCCCTATGGAAGGATGGGAATTAAATTATATCGAATATTTATTGGGCGGCACGGTGGTGTAGTGTTTAGCGCTGTCGCCTCACAGCAAGAAGGTCCGGGTTCGAGCCCCGTGGCCGGCGAGGGCCTTTCTGTGCGGAGTTTGCATGTTCTCCCCGTGTCCGCGTGGGTTTCCTCCGGGTGCTCCGGTTTCCCCCACAGTCCAAAGACATGCAGGTTAGGTTAACTGGTGACTCTAAATTGAGCGTAGGTGTGAATGTGAGTGTGAATGGTTGTCTGTGTCTATGTGTCAGCCCTGTGATGACCTGGCGACTTGTCCAGGGTGTACCCCGCCTTTCGCCCGTAGTCAGCTGGGATAGGCTCCAGCTTGCCTGCGACCCTGTAGAAGGATAAAGTGACTAGAGATAATGAGATGAGATGAGACTTCTACGTTATCGAGTCAGTATAAAAAAAATTTCGAGCTCCAAACATTCGTTCATTTTCCAGCACAAAATTAAAAATATGTTACAGAAAAAAAAAGTTTGTATCTGAGCAGCATATTCCATAAGAGACCACTTTTCAGATTAAAAAAGAAAAAAAATTATGAAGGCTCTTGACAAAATTTTGGTGCAAAATTAAGAAGCGGGGGCGGCACGGTGGTGTAGTGTTTAGCGCTTTCGCCTCACAGCAAGAAGGTCCGGGTTCGAGCCCCGTGGCTGACGAGGGCCTTTCTGTGTGGCGTTTGCATGTTCTCCCCGTGTCTGCGTGGGTTTCCTCCGGGTGCTCCGGTTTCCCCCACAGTCCAAAGACATGTAGGTTAGGTTAACTGGTGACTCTAAATTGAGCGTAGGTGTGAATGTGAGTGTGAATGGTTGTCTGTGTCTCTGTGTCAGCCCTGTGATGACCTGGCGACTTGTCCAGGGTGTACCCCGCCTTTCGCCCGTACTCAGCTGGGATAGGCTCCAGCTTGCCTGCGACCCTGTAGAACAGGATAAAGCGGCTAGAGATAATGAGATGAGATGAGATATTTCCGACCATGAATTTGTCAGTTAACTCGTCCTACAACTGTTCAGGTTTTTGCAGGGATCGGCCGAATGGTGTGGCAAGAGTAATGAAAAATTGTGCAGGGTCATTTATGACCCCGGAAAGAAGCATAGGATTTCTTGCAGTAATTCCTTATAAAATGTTGCTTTTACCAAATACTTATCTGTATGTTGTAGTTTTGTTGCAGTGAACCACGGCAAGGAGACCAAGAATAGCTCGATTTACAGCTGCAGAAGCATTGAGACAGATACTCGAGGCCCAAAGTGATGATGAAAATAGCTCAATTGATGGAGATGATTAATGTTAGTATTAGCGTATCCACTAGAAATAGCATGTTAGCTCGTATTAGCATATTAGTTAGTCACTAGTTTTGATGTTACAAAGATCCCATCAACACTGCAATGGATGTTTTTGCTCGGACTTTTTTCATGATACATTTTCAGTCAGTGGTGTTGAATTAAATAAATATTCCAGTTAGACATAAAGACTCTAGATTACGTTATATTCTTCTTATGCTGTGTCTCTTTACCTTCTTTCTGCGTTAAAATTTGTTGTAAACCGTACCGATCTACATTTATATATTTTTATAGTATCTGTCTTGAACCCAGGAAGTGGTATATGTATGTAAACCCAAGAGAAAATAACTAGGTATACAGATTCATTTACTGAATATAGCGGGGTCATAAATGACCCCACCCGGTCATATTAGTCGCTAAAATAGCTTGGTCGCTTGAAGGTTAAAGCTGTTCTCTGCTTGATTATTTTAATTCCCTCTGATGTGAACAAGCTAGATGCCTTGACTGACATGCCAAAAGAAATGTCTTTAGCCTTGGTGTAAGTAAACTTTTGTCTTCACGTGTAGGCTGTAAGTGAGTTATCATGCGTTTGCCTTTGTATCTGCGTGAAATAGGATTTTCAGTGCTGGATGTACCATATTAACTTTGTCGGAGGAAAAGAGAGCACAACATTTCAGCAGTCTTATCTGTTCTCTTGGGCCCAAATGATTGCCAGTTCAATAGACCTAACCCATAACTACGTCATCGTTTGTTTACCACAATGCATTATGGGCGATACCCGGGGTCAGCTCTGCCGTATTGTTTACTTTCGCCTTTGTTAAACACTGCATTGTTCTGTCTAACCGGTTTTAACCATGCCACCTAAAGTGAAATGCTGTGTGTCTAACTGTGTCTGCACAACAAATCAGAGGTGGACAGTAACAAAGTACATTTACTTGAGTACTGTACTTAAGTACACTTTTTGAGTATCTGTACTTTGAGTATTATTTTTGGAAACTTATGACTTTAACTTCACTACATTTGAAAGGCAAATATCATACTTTTTACTCCACTACATTTCTGTCAAGGTCCTTGTTACTTGTTACTATGAAGCAGCTTTGAAACTGGATGTTTCGGGATCGGGAAATCAGACACAGTCTCAGCATTTAAGTCTAGGCTGAAAACATATCTGTTTAGTCAAGCCTTTTGTTAATGGTGTTTATGAGGTAAAGGAGTAGATCTAGAGGGTCCTCAGACATAGAGTGTTTTGGTAAACTGGGATGTATGGATGCTGTCAGTCCCCACTCGCTTGCTCACTCGAGTTTGTTGACGGTGTAGTGGCTGGCTGCTTTATGTCCCGGGGCTCCCTCATGCCTGTGTTACCTTCTGGCTCTCTCCTTTTAGTTATGCTGTCATAGTTAGTTGCCGGAGTCCCTGCTTGTACTCGGTGCAATATGTATACTGCTCCTACTTATTCAGGTGACATTGGGCATACCTAACCACCTGTGTTTTCTTTCCCTCCCCCCCACCCCAAATCTGTCCCTCTGAGTTACATGGAGTCAACAGGAAATCTTTTGGTGGAGAGGGTGGAGACCTCGACTGGCTATCGTAGCCTGCAGGGAATTGGCTGTCAGACATTCTGTCGCATGTCCCAGACCCAGCGAAATGTAACGGAATTGTCTTGGCCAGCCCTAAGGGTCCCATCTGCATCTCATCATTGCTGAGGAGTGTGCTCCCATCACCCAATCAAGCATCCAGCCAGAGCAGGTCATGATATATTTTTTACCATATTAACATGCCATTGTTGTGTGTTATGCCTGATGTAAAGACTCTCGTCTCTGCGAGCCTACCACACAGATTTAATACTTGTCATTTTTAGGGCATACCTAACAACATGTGTTTTCTTTCTCTCTCTCTTCCCCCCCCCCAATCTGTCCCTCTGAGTTACATGTTGGTCCTGGGATTGAGATGTTGGCCTCTTCTGCCCCTCGGACCTGCTTGATCCATCCTGGTGCCCTGTGTCTGGTCGGAGTTTTATCGCACCGCTCCTGTGAAGGACGGCCCCATGAGGACAGTTGAGGGTTATACCTGGAGGATGCTCTGGACTCTTACAGTAATGCTTTTATGATTGAGGACTACAGTTGTCTTGCTAACTTTAGGACTGCAGTTATCATGAACAGTTTTGCACTCAAGTTTCCATCAATGAAGAGTTATAACATCAACGAAACTGACTTCATGTTAAAACTGTTAATATTATAGTCAGGCTGTCTGTTGTTGCCCAAATGAGGATGGGTTCCCTTTTGAGTCTGGTTCCTCTCGAGGTTTCTTCCTCATGTCGTCTGAGGGAGTTTTTCCTTGCCACCGTCGCCACAGGCTTGCTCATTGGGGATAGGTTAGGGATAAAATTAGCTCATGTTTTAAGTCGTTCAAATTCTGTAAAGCTGCTTTGCAACAATGTTTATTGTTAAAAGCGCTATACAAATAAACTTGAAACTTGATGTTTTTTTCTTTTCTTTTCTAAAACATGATTGGTTTTTTTCATAGGCGACACAGAGCCGATCAGTAATCACTAGGGTCACGTCATGTCCACAGACTGTATAAAATCAAGTTCGATGATTTCTCCGCAGCATTATTTAACACGATCAGTTGATGGCAGAATGGAAGGAGGCGGTTCTTCTGGAGAATGCACGCACTCATGGCTATAGAGAGCGTGCACGTGACGTCATGAGGTCACGTGATATTTGTTTATCTGCCATCTTGGACGGCATGGCCGCGCATAGAACTTAGATGAACCTGTTCTAATTATCAAGTGTGTGGGAGTAGATCTTTTGAGAATGGTTATATCTTGTTCAGCATTTGGTTGTACCAATAGACAGGGCCAAAAGGAGGGCCTGTCATTTTATAGATTCCCCGCAGACGAGGAGAGACGCGCAAAATGGGTGTCCGCTGTGCGAAGAGAAAACTGGTACCCCAGTTCTACCAGCCGAATTTGTAGTGAACACTTCATATCAGGTAGGTGTAATCTTCTAATTCATTACTCCTAGTACATCTGTTAAGTTGATTTTCGGATTGAATGATAACTGCATAGTCGGTGATTTGTGATATTTTTTTTTCAGACAAAAACATACATATTTACAACCCTGTCATTATCTGGAACTGAGTTTAGATTTCGAACATTCTTACGATAAAACATCCTGCATAGTCTCTTTATGATAAACATCTTAATGCCACTTACCCATGAGGTTATCAAGTAGACATTCTTCTTCAGAACCTTCCAGAGGTATAGTTGGGATACCCATCCCGCAACAAAATATTTATAAGCTTCCAGGCTCTTGTAAGCTTTGAGGGCTTTGCCAGTGTAACACGATTCACGATTAACAAGAAAATTGTAAATGTCGTGGTAGGCCAGATCGGGCAAATCGCCGGCACCGCAGCTCCGAATTTCCCTGAACAAGGATTGCGGCAAGTTGTACGGATCTGCAGTCCCCAACCTGGAACACTTTTCCACGTAACGCTGCCTCACGTCACCTTCAAGATGCTGAACAAACTTAGACAAGTTATCGCGCGATGTAGATGGGGTATTTTCCGAATTTTCTTGGGGATTACTCCCTGGACCCATTATGCTCGCGCAAGGTAAACAATCCTGAAGCCGTCCAATATGGTGGAGTAAACACGGACGGGTCACGTGACTGCACATCCTCTATACCTAAGACCCATGTTTCAGTTTTCTGAAAGGATAAAGATTCGTTTCGTTTTAAATGTTTGTTTACCGAAAACGAACCACGTCACGGCTACAAAAACTCGCCATCCAACCTGCGGAAGCATATTGAGGTATATAAACGTTTTATTCCAAGAGAAAGCTTGCAATGAAGTTGTCTGTGCTTTTAGAGCTAGCGATAACGTTGCAACATCTATGCAATCTGGTTAGTCAAATGGCTTTCTATGGATTTGCCCACCAAGTTGCCTTAGCCTTGTCCACGGCTAACGCTAACACATAGCTAGTTAATTTGGACACTGTTAGTTAGCATGTAAAAACAGAGTTACGCCAAGATGAATAACGTTAACTTATCTGAAATCCTTTCAGAAATATGTTTTAGCATAATCTTGCCAAATAAACAGAATGTAGAAATCTTTCTTTTCTAGTAGCGTTAGCTACCCAATATGATTTTGAGTTTGAAAATAATTTGCTAGTATGTCAGGTGGAGTTTCACTGACGAGCTAGCTTAATGTTAAACCACCGTGATGGCACAGCATGCGTTCATTTTGTGAATTCACATTTCTGTCTTTGGTAACAGCATTAGGTTTTATAAGCATTGTGGCAATAATACAATGATGCATTGACACAAAATGTACTTTTAATTCTTAAGTATTTTTAAAAGGAAGTACTTTAACTTTAGTAAAAATTTGACTGGACAACTTTCACTTGTATCGGAGTAACATTTGACCAGTGGGATCTGTACTTTGACTTAAGTAATGAAGTTATGTACTTTGTCCACCTCTGCAACAAAGAGAACACCTCATCTGAGCTTTTATCAGTTGCCTGTTGAGAAGAAGAGAAGAAAGAAATGGATAAGTTTAATCTGCAATGAAAACCTTCGAACTGAATCGGAATGGACAAGTGTTTGTAGTTTACATTTCTCTGGTGGGAAAAAGATGTACTTAAAATGTGACCCAGCAATATTTCCATGGTCTGCGGAATGACCTTTGGTTATAGAAGATTATAACAATTGACAATGTTCATCTGAAACTAGCAATATTCCAAAGCCTGGAAAACACAGATGCATTCTTCAGCCTTTGCTTCTCAATGTGCCGAAGCACTCGGCAGCCAAACGAGCCTGTCGGATCGATAAAACTCGCAAAACCACCAAGGGTTCTCTTTAGGGTATGTATAATGTTCAGTGTACCTCACTAGCAGTGTTTACTGAAGAAAATGCATTATACTGAACATAACACGGCAGATCAGTGGGTTTCCAAATTTTTTTTTTTTGTAATGTTTCCTGATATCAAGTTTTACTTAACTAAATCACTCATTTATAAATGTTTTGATATTGTTAATCTGGGCCCCGGATCACCAAGCAATCTTAGACTTAAATCAACAGTTGATTTTTACCTCGCCTGGGACAGAGTCCACCAGAGGGTGAGGTATTGTTTTTGGTGGGGTTTCTTTATTTGTAGGTTTGTTTCTTTGTTTTGTTTTTTTTTAGCAACATTACGGGAAAACACCTGGACCAATCTTCATGAAACTTTCAGGACAGATGGGCATTGGTCTCAAATAGAACCTCCAACATTTTGAAGGTCATCCGGTCAAGGTCACCAAAAACGTCAAATCATTTTTTTTGCAATATCTTCCTTCATATTCATCATATTTACTTCAAACCAATGCCAAAACTGTTCATCTTTCAATTCTGCTTCCATTGATATGCTACATGATGGGGTATCTCTCATACAACCCTGATTCCAAAAAAGTTGGGACAAAGTACAAATTGTAAATAAAAACGGAATGCAATAATTTACAAATCTCAAAAACTGATACTGTATTCACAATAGAACATAGACAACATATCAAATGTTGAAAGTGAGACATTTTGAAATTTCATGCCAAATATTGGCTCATTTGAAATTTCATGACAGCAACACATCTCAAAAAAGTTGGGACAGGGGCAATAAGAGGCTGGAGAAGTTAAAGGTACAAAAAAGGAACAGCTGGACGACCAAATTGCAACTCATTAGGTCAATTGGCAATAGGTCATTAACATGACTGGGTATAAAAAGAGCATCTTGGAGTGGCAGCGGCTCTCAGAAGTAAAGATGGGAAGAGGATCACCAATCCCCCTAATTCTGCGCCGACAAATAGTGGAGCAATATCAGAAAGGAGTTTGACAGTGTAAAATTGCAAAGAGTTTGAACATATCATCATCTACAGTGCATAATATCATCAAAAGATTCAGAGAATCTGGAAGAATCTCTGTGCGTAAGGGTCAAGGCCAGAAAACCATACTGGGTGCCCGTGATCTTCGGGCCTTTAGACGGCACTGCATCACATACAGACATGCTTCTGTTGGTAACTCGCCAGCGCCCCCTATAACGATCCCACAATTTCCTTGCGCGCTCCACCCGGATGTGACGTGAAGTGGAACTGCTTTAACTGTATCGAGAGCGCCTCGATTCGCTCTCTCATGTTCTGACTACTGGAGTGGTCGGACGGACTGTAGGCACGCTCGCCTACAGTGTTGAGACTAACCGCTATTGTCTGAGAACAGCCTGTTCAAATTAGTTTCGGCCGAACTTTTGAACGACCCGCTAAGTTTCAGCGATATAGTGGTTTCGATTCTAAACCTTTGCAAAGTTTAACTACAGTTAAGTAGTTTTCCACGCTAAGAGGCATTTGCGGACAGCTTCGCTCCTCTCAGCCTTTTTCTCGTCGACGCATCACCGGAGGTTTCTCCTGAAGCACCGTGGGCCAGCTAGGCCTTCATCTCCCTGCTTCGTTAGCCGCGGTTGGACGCAACGCGCCGCTAACCTCCTCTCCTCGGACTGCGACCCTCAGCGCGGACATCGGAGAAAGAACTTCCATCGCATTGAGTAGGCACTTGGGCAAATTTTTAATTTGTAGCTTATTCAGATGGTTGTTAGGGTCATGTTTAAGCTTTGAGCTATTTAGCATACCCGCTCAGACACGGAAGGTGTTTGTTTTTATTGTTTGTTTTGGTTCTGTTTTTTTTCTTTGAACTTGTTAGACAGGGTATCTTGCATGATATCTTTCCTTAACTCCATTGCTAGCTTCCCTATCTGATTAGCAGCGCAGCGACAAGTTTGTTATTTTAAGCTCCGAGGCTAGACCGCTACAAGGCCTAGTTCTCTCCATCCAACACATATACACACTCTCTCACACTCTTTCTCTCTCTCTCTCTCTCTCTCGCGTTGAGTTCTTTGCCTAGATAGTCTGTTGGAAATTGTTGTTAAGTGCAGTGTTTGGATCCAGCTGTAGCGTGGTCAGATTCTCCTTAGCAACTTATTGCTAGCTACCTCAGGGTGATACGCTAGCTGGTAGGCTTGTGTTCTCGACTAGGCCTGCAGGCGCCATTTTTCCGACGCCATTTTGATACCTTCCTCATTGAGTTACCTGTGATACGACACCTAGGCACTGACCGCCATTTTGTTTAAGCATTGCCAGAGTGGCTAGTCATTAGCATCTGCCCACAGATACCTACACAAAGCACACATTAGCCACAGAGCTAATCCTTTGTTCTATTTAGCTAACATTCCTTTGTTTTAGCTAACGACAAGCTAGGTCACACACACACGCATCGGCTTGCCCTAGCCTCACACACGCACACACAAGGGATTCTTTTCTTTTTCCTTCTATCTCTTTCTCTCTCTCTTTCCCTCAAATTTATAGTCCAGGTGTAATTGTTCCATTGTTTTGTCTTGTTATTACCTTTGCTGACATTGAATGTATTTTGAGTTTATTATTATTAGTGAGTAGTAGACAAATAAAAGCTAATAAAATTGAATTGCATTTTACTTGTTCCTGTTGTTTATTCACAAGGTCAACTATTTAGAACTCCTTTTTCCTTCAGAATTTAGCTTTTGTATACAACTGGGTTTCCCATCTAATACAGAGCTACCATTAATCTTGAGTGTAACCATTCACGGTGAGTATTAAGATTAATAATTTAAGATTTTATGAGACTGATCTTTATTTATAAATTGATTAATTTAATTATCAATTATCACATAATTTATAATTTAATTAATCCCAATTCAACCTACATTAAAGTGGTGCCCCGTGTGAGGAATAGTTTAATGACCTTGTGAATTTCTCAACAATAACTTGTAAACTGCTGTATACCCAAAATCAACTGCCAAGGTATAACACAGATGACTTTAATGGTGAATCATTAACAGTGTGTTAATCACAGAACTGAAATTCAGCTGCCAACCACAGTTAGCTGATAAACTGGTTTAATTGATTAGTACATTAGAGTAATATCTAATCCAAGTACTTAATTAATATTATTAATAATAATAATCATTATTGTTAACTAATTATTAATTGAGCTAATTAATACAAGTGAAACATTAGTGAAAACAAAGTAGCTAAGAAACCACATCAATTATTTAGCAACTTGGATTAAATTAAATTCTAACCTAATCAACTCCTAGTATTAATTTCCTTTAAGTTAATTAATACATTTCGAACAAAATGTCGCGTTCCCCATCAAGGGAGTCAGAAGGGCCCCTCCTCTCTCTCTTCGACGTTGTAGGCGATTTAGGCCAAGTCCCGGAGGATAGGAGAAATTACTTCTGTGATCTGGACCAAAAGGCTCGCTTTGATGAAATACACATAGCCGTTAGGGAACTTAAGGAGCGTACTATGACTCTCCCAGAAGGGCTACCCAAATTGTTCATGATCTACTATAAGGAAATGGAACATGTGTGTATGACCCTCGAACAAGAGAAAAGAACACTAAAACGACAACTGGCCGAAGCTCAAAGGAGAGCAGAAAGCGCGGAGAGTAGCCTCGTGGGCCTGAGAGCCACACAAGATGAACTAAAGCGCGAAATAGAATACCTCAGGGAAGAAGTGACGCAAGCACGTCGCTCAGATGAGGGATCGGCCAAACCCTCCCAAGAACAGAGTTCCGCTCTGGAGGAGGAAGAACCTGAGCTTAGAACGGTAGATCAGACACCGCACTCAAGCTCAACTCGCGTGAAAGTCGCGCGATCGCCACCTCGTGGCGCTGGGAGTTTTTACTTTACTCCCCACTACACCCCCTCGCGCTTCAATATCGCTGCAGCCTCTAGCCCGCAGAAAACGCCGCGCTACGTACCCTCAGACTCCTCTGACGGAGAGGCCGCCTACAAGCCGAAACGCAGACATAGGCGATATGAGAGCAGCTCAAATAGCGAAGACAGCGAGGACCCCTACGGGTCAAAATCAAAACGCCTCGTCGCAGAACGCAAAACTAGGATCCGCCAAATCGACGTCCTTGCGAAAGACATAGAGCGTTTTGAGCCGGAAAAACATAGACACCGAAGCGTTAATGATTATTTCCGGGAAATCGAGCGTAGCCTCCTGGACCTGCCAGAGGCTACGTCGCATGAAAAGGCCAGACTAGTCTGGAAAACTTTAGGTAGTGGCGTACGAGCATTCGTTGAGACCTTACCGCAGTCAGTCCTCGACAACTACAAGAAGATACGCAAGTACTTGAAAGAGGAATACTCGTTGTACGAGGACGAGACTGCTGCGACGATGGGTGCCATTCTGATCAGACAGAAACGAAGCGAACACCCTCGCGAGTACTACCGTCGGCTCCGTGCAGCGTACTTTCAGGGCAGAAGCGAGCCCGGGCTAGAGGAAGATCGCAACTTCAAGTCCCTCTTCCTCCATAACCTTCACCCGTGCATCCGTAACCAAGTAACACTCGCGTGTCGCCAGCGCCCCCATACTATGAGAGAAATGCGTCGCACCGCACAACTAACGTGGGAGACGTTCGTCCGACCCACGGACCGCCACGAGGACGATCCCAGAGTCCTCAGCCTATATGAGCAGGAAGATCAGTCCTTAGGCCTAGAAGGGGGTGAAGCCCCAAACCGCGGGCCCCCTTGGGCGAACCCAAACCCCGGCCACCAGACGTCGAGTCAACCCAAAGGTAACTGGAAAGTTCGACAAGCTGGAGCCAAGGGGGAACAGGGCTCCAACGCCCACGGGCAAGGTAACCGCAAACCTGGCAGTCACGGCCCTAAATCTCAGAATAGCGGACAGTCAAGGCCCCATCGCAACTCCTCTCGAAGGGAGCGGAGCCCTAAGCTAGCTACCGCTAAACAAGCCAACCAAGAGCCGCTTGGGATGGCAGAACTGAGGGCTGAATTAGCACGGATTAAACAAGCCAACCAAGAGCCGCTTGGGATGGCAGAATTGAGGACCGAATTAGCACGAGTTAAACAACTGCTGAGCAATAAGAACAGGAAGGGTAAGCCGAGCAAGGACAGGGACGAACCGTCAGCATGACTAGGCCGGGACCCATCCCCACCACCACCGCGTGTCTACCTCGTGGGGTGGGGAAAGGACCCCTGCCCAATAGGCAGCGATGAGTTGAAACCACCCCCTCCGTTAGTGAAGCCTGACCCGCAGGATGCACCCCTGACGCAGTTTCTTGGAGATTTGGTTAGGAAAGGCAACGCCAAGCGTATCTATACCCCAGTTGTGGTAGAAGGCAACGTTTCCCTCCAAGCTCTCTTAGATACCGGGTCAAAAATCACCCTGATGTGTTCCAAAGTCTTCGCAGAGGTTTCTGATGCGCGGCGCGCGCAAGGTAGACCCATCAGAACCGAACGTTGTGACGTCAACTTGGTTAGCTTCACCCAGAATCAAGCCCCAGTAACAACCATTGCATGGTTAGAACTCACCTTCCAGGGCATGTCCATCACTCACCCCACTTACATCTGCTCTGTTGGGGTAGAACCGTTCCTCATTGGCCAAGACCTACTAGATAGGCTAGCGCCCCTCATTGACTGTCGTCGTGGGCAACTGTGGGCCCAGGTCGCGTCCCCACAGACCCCAGATCCTCGTCGTCACGATCGAGCCTGTTGCGATGAAGTTAGCGTGGAGGCTACTCCACTGATAGCTGAGTCAGGGCAGGTCCCCGAGAACCTCGAGACCACTCCGCTCCACCCTGAGCCGAGTCAAGACGCACCAAACTCAACCGACACTCCTCTCAACCGCAACGCGCTTGATGGCCACCCGTCTTTCCTTTGCTTTCTTGGCGAATCTGCCCCAACCAGGTACTACCCCTGGATATCTGGCAACATTGCTGTCAACGGCGTCACGGCACCTGCCGTCAGGTTAGCGCTTTGGTCAGAGAAGTCAGCCATCAGCCAAACGTGGTTCGACATAGTGCGTCAGAGCACTCCTTCCGCTGTCTTTGTGCAGAAGAGCCACCGGCTACTGTCAGCCGAACAACCCCAGAGCCCCATCAAAGCCACGGGCGTCTGCGCCGTGTCGCTCGCCATCGGTCAGAGAGAATTCCTTCATTTCTTGAGTGTCGTCCCCGGACTTCCTGACCCACTGGTCATTGGGGCAGACATCTTGGTCAGACTGGGAGCCCAACTGGACCTAGTCAACCGGGTCATCTGGACCCAAGCCGACGCTGCTAAGCACCCGTTCCAAGCTGACCCGGAACAAATGCGGTCAGGACAAACGATTCCCCAAGCCTGCCATGTCGCTAGCGAATTTGACATTGTCATTCCCGCTAGGACTGCTGGTTCCCCTCTTAAGCTGGTCATCATGAAAGACCAACAGTTTCGTAGCTCCCAGGCGTTCTTCCAGCCTCTCAGATTCTTCATGGAGCTCGATTTAGCCGTGTGTGGGACTCCGCTGCTTGAAGTGAGTCATCGTTCCGCTTACCTCCTGGTTCAAAACTCCACGCGGGACGCCATCACGATCCCCGCCCGTCGGCCTTTAGGCCTTCTGATAGACCAGGCATTCAATGACTTTGAACTCACCATTCCAGTCATTGGTGAGCTGCCAACGCCGGACACTCATTCCGATCCAGTGGAACCTCCCTGGATCACTCTTCCTTTCCACATGATCCGCGTCGAACCTCACGACATGCTTTGCGACGAGCGCATAGTCATGACCAAAACTGACACCCCGAAACACATGCTGGTGTACGCTCTTGCCACGCAATCGAGCAACGACACCCCTGCAACTGAGGTCGTCGATTCAGCTCTAGGTGAACCGTACCCAGGCTTCGAACGAGAAGTTCAACAACAGCTGGTGAAAGCTGACAGCCTGACCACGGACACCCAGAGACGACAGCTCCGTGAACTGTTCTACGACTTCAAGGCGATCTGGGCGCGAGATTCCAATGACTGCGGAGTCACGGACATCCACACCGTCCGAATCCCAACAGATCCGAACGCTCCACCGACGTTCGTGCGGCAATACAAAATCCCGTTAGCCGCATACGACTCAATACAAGAAACACTGGACACTCTGCTGGAAAAGCAGATCATTCGTGAGTGTAACTCGACTTACAACTCCCCCTTGTGGCCGGTGCTGAAACCGAACGGCAAGTGGCGTCTCACCATTGACTATAGGCAGCTGAACAAGCAAGTGCCCTTGTCAAGATGGCCCATGATCCATCTGGATCAAGAACTTGCCAAGGTGAAGGGTGCAAAGTTCTTCTCCACCGCCGACGTGGCGAGTGGATTCTGGACCATGCGCGTGGATCCAGCTGACCAGCACAAGCTGGCCTTTTCCTTTGGGAACCGCCAGCTAACTTTCAACCGATGTCCGTTCGGCTACGCGAACTCCCCCGCTGAATTCAACATCTTCTTGCATAAGGCAATGAGCGATGCCGCAGCTCGTGGCAACTTGATCTATGTCGATGACATCCTCATTAGGTCACAGACTTTTGATGCACACCTCGAAGAGATACGCCATGTTCTGTCCCAGCTGTCCAGAGCAGGAGCGAAGCTCTCTGTCACCAAAGGGCAGTGGTGTCGCACCAAAGTTGAATACGTTGGACTGTGCGTCGGGCCAGATGGCATTGAACCCCAGTCAGGGAGGGTGCGGGCTATCCAAGATATCAAAGCCCCATCCAACGTACCCGAACTCAGGAGCTTCTTAGGGGTCTGCAACTACTCCCGACAGTTCATCGAGGACTACGCGGAGATAGCACGACCGCTCACCGAGCTCCTCCGGAAGGATAAACCCTTCCAGTGGAGTGAGCCTCAAGAACTCGCGTTCAAGAGCATGAAGCAGAAGCTCTGCTCTGCTCCCTGCCTCGCGTATCCCGACAAAGACAAACCGTTCTTCTTGGAGGCTAGTTTCTCCACCCACTGCCTGAGCGCTGCACTGTCACAGCAGCATGACAAAGATCGCCGTGTCGTAGCATACGCCAGTCGGCCCCTCAGTGCTGTGGAGTTGAAATTTTCAGACTGCGAAAAAGCCCTGCTGGCCACGGTCTGGGCCGTTGAACACTTTCGCAGTTACATTGGTGGCCAGAAGGTGGTGATAGAGACCAATCATCAACCGGTCTCGTTCTTGAACAGCCAGAGGCTGAGAGAGGGAAGAGTTTCGAACAGTCGCATCGCAGCTTGGATGATGGCACTACAGGGCTACGACGTCGAGGTGAAGTACGCCCAGAACCACAAGATGGTGCTTGGCCGAGGGCTGGCGGAATGCCAGCATTGCGACTGCGAGAATAGTCCAGATCAAACCGAACTAACAACCGTACCTGCTCTCCCCTCCGACCACCACTACTATGACGAGAACGTCTGCAAAGACCTCCCCACCGCTTACATAGATGGATGCTCATTCCATCATGAATGCAAAGTGCAAGCCGGTGTCGGTATCGTATGGGCGAACGGCCCTATACAAGGGAAATACCAACACCGACTTGGGGCTAAGACTAGCCAATATGCGGAGGTAGCAGCCGTGCTCATCGTCCTGCAACAAGCTGCCCGTGAGAACATCAAGCGGTTAGTCCTCTGCTCTGATTCAAATTATGCCAGGCATAGCTTCGTCTCACACTTTCCCTCGTGGAAGGTGCAGGACATGAAAAACGCAAGGGGCAAGGAAGTGAAACACTCCGAACTCTTCGTAGCATGCGATCGACTCGTAACCGAACAGGGAATGTGCGTCTATTGGAAGAAGGTGAAGGGACATTCTCAAGTCCCAGGACCTGACAAAGTCGGTAACGATGAGGCAGATGGCCTCGCCAAAGCGGGAGCCGTAGACGGCCCCCTTTGGGAATTCCAGCCGTCATGGCTTCCCGAGACGCCACGCCATAACGTAACCGCGATTACTCGCCGACAGGCTAGAGCAGGTCAAACTGACGCAGTACCCCAAGCAGGAACAGTGCAACTCGGCCGACTGCCCCAGGATGCCGACCTGGTGTCTATGCAGGAAAGGGACCCCGTGATCCACCAAATCCGTAAGTTCCTTGCGGACCCCGTGGCGTCCCCAATTTCCCCACAAGAGTTGCAACAGTCCCGAGACTTAAACCACCTTCACAATCTCAAAAACGGCTTAAAACTCGAGAAAGGACTCCTGGTGTACACACCACGCAACCAGGGACCTCCCCGGTGGGTCGTGCCCACAGATCATAGGGGGGTCATGTTTCAGTACGCTCACGACAGCCCGTGCGGGGGCCATAGGAACGCTCAGGCGACCTACCAGACACTCCAACAGATTGTCTATTGGCCCTTCATGATTCAGGACGTTACCGAGTATGTTAAAGGGTGCTTGATTTGCTGCCAATTCCGACCAGCCCAACCGTTGAACCGCGCCCCACTGCAAAGCAAAGGCATCTCATTCCCCTGGTCTAATCTCCAGATAGACTGGGTCGGACCGGTGCCGAAATCAGCTCGAGGTAATAAGTATCTCCTGACCGTCACTTGCGCGTTCACGAAGTGGGTGGAATGCTTGCCCGCCCCAAACGAAACCGCAGAGACCACCGCTCTCCTTCTTATGAACCATGTGTTCAGCCGTTGGGGCTTGCCCCTATCCATTGATTCCGACCGAGGTACTCATTTCACCGCAGAGGTCATGAGAGTGTTGTGGGAGATGCTCGGAGTCGAGGCAAAATTCCACATCGCGTATCATCCTCAGTCTTCCGGTCAGGTCGAACGCGCCAACCAAACCATCGTGAGCATGCTTCGCAAGTATGTGAGTCACCATGGCAAAGATTGGGACATCAAACTCCCTCTGGTGCTGATGGCCATTCGGTCCACTCCTCACCGCACCACCGGAGTCACCCCGTTCGAAATGATGACTGGCCGTGAAATGGTTCTTCCCTTACACCTCCTCTACCGACCAGAGGACCTAAGCGTTGCCACTGCGTACACCGCACACCAGTACGTCACCGACTTGCAACGCCACTTGCAGGCCACGTTTGCGTGGGCCCAGGAACACCTCGAAAAGAGTGCGAAAGGACAGAAAGCTTACTACGACAGAAAGGCGACACACCGTGAGTACGAAGTAGGCGACAGAGTCCTATACTTCAATTTCACCAAACCGGTAGGAGTAGCCAGAAAATTCTTACCCCGTTGGTCCGGCCCTTTCGAAATCGTCGGTAAACTGTCCCCCGTCGCCTACCGCATCAAAACTTCGAAGCCCAGCCAGGCGCCTTCGTATAGATGGGTCCATAGCAACCAAATAAAGCTTTTTGAGCAGTCCACACTCCATAGGGGGGTGGACAAACAATAAGTTATAGCCTGCCCAACTTAGTTGCATGCCTCTCAATCCATAAGCGTGCATCTATAAGTAACCACCCTCGTTATCACTCAAATCGGAATAACAAACTCCTGTATGTTGCAGAATGGCCCCTCTCTGGATCCTCGGTATCTTCCTAGTCCTGCAGACCACATTGGCCGGTAACATAGTGGAACCAGGTCCGCCGAGTGGCATTGTTCTCCAAGATGCCCCAGGACTGCTCCTCACCAATTGCCGCGTCCATACCCAGCGCGTGTACACCCGCCTCGATCCTTGGGACGTGTACCGTAAGCATTTTAGATCGCCCACACAAACAAACCTCGAAACCGGGCCTGACTCCGAGATTGGGTCCAACATCGAACACGCCAAGCGTACCACAGTTCACATGCTCGAACAGTTACAGAAGTTCATAGTCACTGAGGAGGAACTCAGCGGCAAAACACGCCCTAAACGGTTCCTCGGAGGACTACTTACTGCTGCATCCGCCATTGGCTCTCTGTTCTCAATGGGCCTCTCTGCCGTTAACACCGTTAGCCTAACCGCGGTCACACGAGAAATGAACATTCTTAAGGAAGAAATGCCAGAAATCCAGGGTAGACTACTAACTCAACAGGAGGAGCTGCAGGGCCTAGGCAAAACCCTGCAGGGAACCATACTAACCGTTAACATGCATTCTACATTAATCAAGAACACAGTACATGCCGTAGACAGGCTAGCGACAATCATGAGAAGCGAAGTCAAGTACGTCCGAGTAATCCGAGACCTAATGCAGGACCTGATGAGAGAAGTAAGTAGCTCTCTCAGCACCCTGAGTGGAGGTAAAATCCCACCATATTTGATACCCCTCAGCATGGTTGACAGCATACTCCGATCTACTACCACGACTAACGTTTACTCATCACAGATTCATCTGGCTTATAGTCTTGGCAGTGCTATCCCCATTTTTGTGAACCCTCAAAACCTAGAAATAGGCTTCATCCTCAATCTCCCCGTTATTGAACGGCAAAACGTATACAGAATCAAATCTGTCCTTAATGTAGGTTTCTGGAACAACGACGTACACGTACGTTTGCAGACACCTTCCACCATAGCCTATCACGATGACAACCCCTCTATCTACCTCGTCCCTAATTTAGACATGTGCACCTCTACCAAAGATATCCACTGGGTCTGCCCCAGCAATCCCTTTATCCGAGACACCACAGACCGTCTCTGTGGATTGACAAAAGTCCCCGAGCAGAAGTGTGCAGGCAAATTGTCTATTAAAGATGAAGGAATAGGAACTAGAGTAGAAAGAGCTGGTAATCGGTGGCTAATCAACACTCCCCAAACTGAGATTCTGGTATCATATGATCAACATAACACTGCCACTAGAATGAAGATCCCTAACGAAACCTCTCTCCTAAGTGTCCCACTAGGAGCCACTGTTCACGTGGGTGACATCACCCTCCATCACCTTAGCGCTGACCAGTATGAGACCGAGATAGAAATGCCCGATGCCTTCCCAGGTCACGAACTTGAGATAAACTCCACCCTCCAAGCACAACTACTGCTGGAAGGGACCAAAACCGTGCAATTCGATCTTAAGCCCACTGGCATCGCTACCACTTTCTTGAATAACCGCGCAAACCCTTCTTCCGATCAAGGATCTTTAATAAGCCGAATTGCGCTGGGATTTCTAGCTAGCGGTTGGGTTATCACAGTCTTCATAGCCATCACTCTACATAGGTACATACTGACACTACACCGCAAACTGGACAAAATGATCTACGCACCTGAGAAATTAGATCGTGGCATTGTCCGATTCTCCATCAGGCCTAAGGCCTCCACTAACTTTCTTGAAGAGTAGGCTTGCTAACACGCTAACTAACCCCTCTTTTCCATTTTCCTTTATGGAGTTTTGATTATTTTTGTTTGCTGTGTGAAATATTGTATGTAGAAGGTAGTTAAGTAGCCATAGTGTAATTGTTTTCATGTCCAAGTGCCTATGCTTTCATGCCCAAGTGCCTATGCATCTTATGGACTGTATGAAATGAATTGAACTGTTGAACTGTGTCTGAAAGACTTTTCACAGAAAGGACCCTTGGAACTACCTCATTGTGGAACTACCTCATTGTGGAACTACCTCATTGTGGATTACTAGGGACCGTGGGTCGCAGACTAAACACCATGTGCCCATAGGGTATCACTCCTTTCAGCGCCTATGGCCAAGGGGGGAATGTTGGTAACTCGCCAGCGCCCCCTATAACGATCCCACAATTTCCTTGCGCGCTCCACCCGGATGTGACGTGAAGTGGAACTGCTTTAACTGTATCGAGAGCGCCTCGATTCGCTCTCTCATGTTCTGACTACTGGAGTGGTCGGACGGACTGTAGGCACGCTCGCCTACAGTGTTGAGACTAACCGCTATTGTCTGAGAACAGCCTGTTCAAATTAGTTTCGGCCGAACTTTTGAACGACCCGCTAAGTTTCAGCGATATAGTGGTTTCGATTCTAAACCTTTGCAAAGTTTAACTACAGTTAAGTAGTTTTCCACGCTAAGAGGCATTTGCGGACAGCTTCGCTCCTCTCAGCCTTTTTCTCGTCGACGCATCACCGGAGGTTTCTCCTGAAGCACCGTGGGCCAGCTAGGCCTTCATCTCCCTGCTTCGTTAGCCGCGGTTGGACGCAACGCGCCGCTAACCTCCTCTCCTCGGACTGCGACCCTCAGCGCGGACATCGGAGAAAGAACTTCCATCGCATTGAGTAGGCACTTGGGCAAATTTTTAATTTGTAGCTTATTCAGATGGTTGTTAGGGTCATGTTTAAGCTTTGAGCTATTTAGCATACCCGCTCAGACACGGAAGGTGTTTGTTTTTATTGTTTGTTTTGGTTCTGTTTTTTTTCTTTGAACTTGTTAGACAGGGTATCTTGCATGATATCTTTCCTTAACTCCATTGCTAGCTTCCCTATCTGATTAGCAGCGCAGCGACAAGTTTGTTATTTTAAGCTCCGAGGCTAGACCGCTACAAGGCCTAGTTCTCTCCATCCAACACATATACACACTCTCTCACACTCTCTCTCTCTCTCTCTCTCTCTCTCTCTCTCGCGTTGAGTTCTTTGCCTAGATAGTCTGTTGGAAATTGTTGTTAAGTGCAGTGTTTGGATCCAGCTGTAGCGTGGTCAGATTCTCCTTAGCAACTTATTGCTAGCTACCTCAGGGTGATACGCTAGCTGGTAGGCTTGTGTTCTCGACTAGGCCTGCAGGCGCCATTTTTCCGACGCCATTTTGATACCTTCCTCATTGAGTTACCTGTGATACGACACCTAGGCACTGACCGCCATTTTGTTTAAGCATTGCCAGAGTGGCTAGTCATTAGCATCTGCCCACAGATACCTACACAAAGCACACATTAGCCACAGAGCTAATCCTTTGTTCTATTTAGCTAACATTCCTTTGTTTTAGCTAACGACAAGCTAGGTCACACACACACGCATCGGCTTGCCCTAGCCTCACACACGCACACACAAGGGATTCTTTTCTTTTTCCTTCTATCTCTTTCTCTCTCTCTTTCCCTCAAATTTATAGTCCAGGTGTAATTGTTCCATTGTTTTGTCTTGTTATTACCTTTGCTGACATTGAATGTATTTTGAGTTTATTATTATTAGTGAGTAGTAGACAAATAAAAGCTAATAAAATTGAATTGCATTTTACTTGTTCCTGTTGTTTATTCACAAGGTCAACTATTTAGAACTCCTTTTTCCTTCAGAATTTAGCTTTTGTATACAACTGGGTTTCCCATCTAATACAGAGCTACCATTAATCTTGAGTGTAACCATTCACGGTGAGTATTAAGATTAATAATTTAAGATTTTATGAGACTGATCTTTATTTATAAATTGATTAATTTAATTATCAATTATCACATAATTTATAATTTAATTAATCCCAATTCAACCTACACTTCTGTATTGGAAATCACAAAATGGGCTCAGGAACATTTCCAGAGAGCATTATCTGTGAACACAATTCACCGTGCCATCCGCCGTTGCCACCTAAAACTCTATAGTTCAAAGAAGAAGCCGTATCTAAACATGATCCAGAAGCACAGACGTCTTCTCTGGGCCAAGGCTCATTTAAAACGGACTGTGGCAAAGTGGAAAACTGTTCTGTGGTCAGACAAATCAAAATTTGAAGTTCTTTATGGAAATCAGGGACACCGTGTCATTCGGACTAAAGAGCAGAAGGACGACCCAAGTTGTTATCAGCGCTCAGTTCAGAAGCCTGCATCTCTGATTGCATCTCTGGTTGCATTAGTGCGTGTGGCATGGGCAGCTTACACATCTGGAAAGACACCATCAATGCTGAAAGGTATATACAGGTTCTAGAGCAACATATGCTCCCATCCAGACGACATCTCTTTCAGGGAAGACCTTGCATTTTCCAACATGACAATGCCAAACCACATACTGCATCAATTACAGCATCATGGCTGCGTAGAAGAAGGGTCCGGGTACTGAACTGGCCAGCCTGCAGTCCAGATCTTTCACCCATAGAAAACATTTGGTGCATCATAAAATGGAAGATACAACAAAAAAGACAAGACACAGTTGAGCAACTAGAATCCTACATTAGACAAGAATGGGTTAACATTCCTATCCCTAAACTTGAGCAACTTGTCTCCTCAGTCCCCAGACGTTTACAGACTGTTGTAAAGAGAAAAGGGGATGTCTCACAGTGCTAAACATGGCCTTGTCCCAACTTTTTTGAGATGTGTTGTTGTCATGAAATTTAAAATCACCTAATTTTTCTCTTTAAATGATACATTTTCTCAGTTTAAACATTTGATATGTCATCTATGTTCTATTCTGAATAAAATATGGAATTTTGAAACTTCCACATCATTGCATTCCATTTTTATTTACAGTTTGTACTTTGTCCCAACTTTTTTGGAATTGGGGTTGTAGTTTTCTTCGCGGTTCGGGGTCAAATGTCAGGGGTCATGGTCATTGTTAAAATTTGCATAGTTTCCATTATAACTTGAAAACGGTTAGAGAGATGTTTATCATTATCAACAAATAGGAAGTCATATATGGGCTTTTATTTGGCACCATGACCTTTGACCTTGTTTGTGTGTGTGCGCCTGACTGTTAATCTAGAGTCTAGACAATTGCACCAATTGACTTCAAATTTTCAGGGTAGATGGGCAATGGCGCTTAGATTAAATGGTGCTTTGATAAAATTTTGGGGTAACAGGGTCGAGGTGAAGGTCAAGGTCACCAGAAAGGTCAACCTTTTGGTCAAAATAATATTTTCCATTATAATTCAAAAATGGTTGCCGATAGACAAATGTTTACCTTCATGAGCATATAGGAACTCCCATATGGCCTTTCATTTGGCACCATGATCTTTGACCTTGAGTGAGCTTGAAAGGTCAAATTCAAGTTCACGGATTTTCAGAGGGCTGTAACTTGAAAGCGGTTGATGGTAGACAGATATTTACAACTGTACCATTATCAACTTATAGGAAGTGCCATATGGGCTTTCATTTGGCACCATGATTTTTGACCTTGAATGGCTTTGAAATGTCAAAGTCAAGGTCATGAGTTTTCATAAGACTATAACCTGACAGCTGATGATTGAGAAATATTACCATTATCAACATATAGGTATAAAATAAGTGCTGCCGGGCGAGGTTTGCTTTGCCTGGCAACTCTTGTTCATAATAGTTTCCCTTACTGCATCTATAACTTTCATTGTGCTGGATCAAGATTAAGTACAAGGCAAAGATTTCATTGGAACAAAGCTTTTTAGAAAATGGTAAGGAATAACTGAAGATTAAAAGAAACAAATTTCGACTTAAGTCTAAGATTGCTTTGTGATCCGATATACAGGGAGCTGCAAAATTAGGTATACAGTAATGAAAAACAAAACGTTCACACAAAATGTTAGTATTAAATGAAACCTAGGACCACTATTATAATACTGATAACACTGGAATAATCCTTACTGTATACCTATTTTGCAACCCCCGTACACTACCGTTCAAAAGTTTGGGGTCACCCAGACAATTTTGTGTTTTCCATGAAAAGTCACACTTTTATTTACCACCATAAGTTGTAAAATGAATAGAAAATATAGTCAAGACATTTTTCTGGCCATTTTGAGCATTTAATCGACCCCACAAATGTGATGCTCCAGAAACTCAATCTGCTCAAAGGAAGGTCAGTTTTATAGCTTCTCTAAAGAGCTCAACTGTTTTCAGCTGTGCTAACATGATTGTACAAGGGTTTTCTAATCATCCATTAGCCTTCTGAGGCAATGAGCAAACACATTGTACCATTAGAACACTGGAGTGAGAGTTGCTGGAAATGGGCCTCTATACACCTATGGAGATATTGCACCAAAAACCAGACATTTGCAGCTAGAATAGTCATTTACCACATTAGCAATGTATAGAGTGGATTTCTGATTAGTTTAAAGTGATCTTCAATGAAAAGAACAGTGCTTTTCTTTCAAAAATAAGGACATTTCAAAGTGACCAAAAAAACTTTTGAATGGTAGTGTATGTCCTCAGACATTCTGAGATTTGATGATGTTGTTGTACAGTGTGGTAGACTCTATCTAGACTCTTACCTTCTCACCAAGCTTGATCTGGATTCCGATTTTCCTGCTGTAAACCCTCGACATGTTACCCACCTCTTTAAATCACCAATTTCATTGTCTTCCATGACAGAGCATGGCAAAATTGCTCCTCTGACAGACATCGCTCTCACGTAAAATTAATCTGACATCCGTCATATCGCTTAACTACTGACCCCGGCTATCCCTCACAATGCATTGCGGTAAACAAGCGATGACATAGTTATGCTTGGGGGCTATTCCTGGGACAGGCAGGAAAAATATGAGGGGAGTCGAGTGAATGAACAGCACTTTCTCCTCGCTCTGTATTCCTTGAGTAAGGCACTTGACCCCTAACTGCTCCCTGGGTGCTGTAGGATAGCTGCCCACAGCTCTGGGTATGTGTGTGCTCATTGCTCACTAATGGCCCTTTTCCACTACCCTTTTTCAGCTCACTTTAGCCCAACACAGCTCGCGTTTCGACTACCTCAGAGCAGCACGACTCAGCTCACTTCAGCCTCACTCAGCACCCAAATCTTGCACCGTTTTGCAGCGAGGCTGAAGTGAGCCAAACCGTGCTGAGTGATGCTAGGGGCGTGAGGAGACACTCCCCTGTGCGCTGATTGGTGAGGAGGAGTGTCCTCACATGCCCACACACGCCCCGCAAGCACGCTGGGAACCACCATCTGTAAACACCGTAAACCCGGAAGAAGAATTACGACAAATTATGCGCCTCGCCTCATCTATACGCTCTTGCCAGTATCTGTTGGCGTTGTCGGTGACAACAAGCCACAGCACCAAGACCAGCAACACTAACGACTCCATGTCCTCCATGTTTATTGTTTACTATCCAGGTCGTGAGACTACCGCTTAAAAGCTCACTGGTGTCACTGTTTGCGCCGTCTAACGACATCACTTGACGTCCACCCACTTTCGCTAACTCCACCCAATGTGTCCACCCACTTCCAGCCAGCACGGTTCAGCGCGGTTGTAGTCAAAATGCAACGCCAACAGCCCCACTCAGCCCAACTCAGCACCGCACGGCTCAGCCCAACTCAGCCGCGTTGGTAGTGGAAAAGGGCCATTATGTGCACGTGCGTGTGTTCACTGCTTCAGATGGGTTAAATGCAGAGGAGGAATTTCACTGTACTTGAGTGTGCATATGACAAATAAAGGCTGCTTCTTCTTCACCTCGATGATAAGTATTACATTTCCTCATTTCCTCTCATTTCCTGACTTGTCTCTGAGTAGAGTGGTGTCACTCTTTTCTGATTTAATTTGCGTTTCCTTTAATTTTACTTTACTCCCTCGGCTCTGCTGAAGACCTGGCATGAATTTATCACCGAGCTCTGAGAGCGGGGGAACGTCAGGCTCGAGTTCTCATATCTCCTGTTGAGTCAGTGTCAGGCCTGAAGTGAGCACTGTGTGGATATCATGCAATTATTTCTCAATTTTGATGCCTGAAACATAGTCATAAATCTAGCCAGAATTAGCAATGAAGATAAGAACTCATGTATATTGCTTCAAAGTGCCTCTTCATGAGAATTAATCTAGTTCTTTCTTTCCTTTCTTTCTTGTGCGCTTTTATCTTCCTCTCTTCTGATATCCAGACAGATGGCATCACAGGAATAAAAAGCCCCTCTCCTTTCCTACACTAACATCGTACCCAAAATCTCATCTCAATCTCATCCAGCCTGGCCGAGAGAGACAGAGAGAGAGAGAGAGAGAGAGAACGAACACGAACACGCTGCATTTTCATGATAGCAGTGCATATAAAATCTGGATGAGTCTGTGAATGTCTGAATGCTGGTCCCAGAATAGCAGAAGGAGAAGCTCCATGAGGGGATTGTTTTTCAATGAATGTTTTCGCACCAGACATGTCCTGCTGCTTTTGTTGACCTGAGGGCCTGGACATTCAGATAGGAAAGAAAGATCCTCTATACAGTATCCATTTCTGTACACAGAAAATGTGATTATATCATCAATAACAGAATTATGACCTGCTGCTATGGATATACTCATATAAAGGTAAAGTCCTTGGTGGGAGGAGTCTGGAGAAAAATAGAAAAAGGGAGCTATTTGTGGACAAATAAGTTATTTGTACTTGTTTCCCAGAGGTACTTTGTCACTTAGCCTGAAGGATCTTTGGAATTAGCAATCCTTACTGTATATTGATAACTTGTGTTGTATCACGTTATTGCTTCTCAAACTGTTTCCTGAGGGGTACAATTATAGTTATCGAAACACTACCTTCTCAGACACAAATTTATTTTCTGAACAGGGCTTGACATTAAGGACTGCCCGATTGACCGAGGCAAGTGAAACATGCATTCGGGCAAGTGGGATATGTCCCCGACATGCCCAACCAGGCATGTTGGAATGAGCATATATTACATACATGTCAACCTTTGGTCAATCAAACCTGTATAACCAACCTCCAAAATCCGTATTTCCCTTATAAAATACGTATAAGATGCAAATTAAAATAATTTACCTAAAATTTGAATGATAATTAACAATGATATATCCCAGTTACTTTTTATTCAATATTGAATGAATGAATTTTATATGAATTGAATGAATGAATTTATTTATTAATAAATATATTATATAATTATATTTATTATATAATTATAATTATATTATACAATTATAATTAGAAATATAAATATATAAATATTTTATTAATAAAATATATATTAATAACAATAAACCTTCAGAATGAATACAAAGCTCCAATGTTTGACAAAAACACAGTGTTATCAGCGTGGTTACGAAGGAAATACTTCGTTGTTTGGAGACAGGTTTCACCAAGCGGCTATTATGCGCGAGACTTCATATTAGCCACAAAGTCAGGAAAATCTGTTCGTAAAATTACGTTATAATGACCAAATACAATGAAAAGTATTTTTCCAGTTTCACCTGTGAAAGGTAATCCCATGTGATCTCGTTTGGACGGTAAACCTGTTGGTACAGTTAAACGCAGCACATGAATGAGGCATCTTTATTCTCGGCTACTGTCTAGACGCTATACCAGAGATGGTTGAAGAATCTCCACTTTGCCACATCCAATATGGCGGCGAGGATGACGTATGATTCTATGCAGAAGGCGGCGTCTATGTTTATATGTGTATGACTTCACGGTTGGCGGGATTCTCGCAATGCGATGTGCGCATGATCAAAAGCGTAACGAAGTCTCGCTACCACAAGATAACGCGCGATTTCATAAGACTCTTTACTGGCTGTCTGTGGTGTACAGTACGGTTGTAAATGTTATGCGCTCTTTTATCATCGTGGGAATTGATTATAGCTCTAAATAAATATTGAAGTTTTTTTAAAGAATCCGTATAACTTTATTTATATGCCCGTATACTACGTTTATTGAATCAAATCTGTATAAAATACGGACATTCCGTATAGGTTGACGTATGATATTACGAACTAGCACCACAAAAATTAGTTTTTTTTGACCTTTTATTTTAGTTCCTAAAAGCGTCCCTCACTACGTATCCACCATTATGTCTTGGCTGTTTTCTTAGTCTCGGTTTCATTTACTGCTTTGCAAGTTATTTTATATACCCCCACTGTTGTAGTATGGGATGTGTACTTGTGCATGACGTCACACATCACGTCATAACTACAGCTGGGGTCAGACAGACACCGTCTTTCATGCAAGCAAGGCTTAATCCGTCTTCAATATGATTAATTTTTGCGCCGTTTTTGCTTGTTCAAACAGAGAAACAGATAAAAGGCATTACTGTCTCCCCGCTATCAAGAAAAATGTTAACAAATAGAAGCAAATGCTTCAAGAACAACAAGGAAATGAGTGGTTAAAGAATACAAACAGAGGAGCTCAGCCTGAAAACTCCAGAGAAATTCATGATTGCATTTAAAATGTATTTTACAAAAACAAAGTCGGAAGTGAGGATGGAAGAGTTTACTTAAAGCTCGTTTTATTTTTTTTCTGCGCGCGTTTGAGTTAGTGCCTTCATGAAAGTGTTTGATTTTCTTACAGATGAAGCTGCTTCCTTATTCAACACAGAAAACCCAGATTGGTTTCAAACAACTCGGGCATAAAAAAACTCAACAAGGAGCGGCATGCGCGATAAATCTTGAAAGAACAGAACAGATTAAGAGCAGAGAGAGCTGGAGCTTTGTTTCTGTTATCAGAGCATACATGTCAACCTATACGGAATGTCCGTATTTTATACGGATTTTATTCAATAAACGTAGTATATGGGCGTACAAATAAAGTTATACGGATTCTTTAAAAAAACTTCAATATTTATTTAGAGCTATAATCAATTCCCACGATGATAAAAGAGCGCATAACATTTACAAACGTACTGTACACCACAGACAGCACAGACAGCCTGTCACGGAGTGAGCCGTGACGCTCGCGCACACACACCTTCACACACACACACCTCTCTCACGCAAGCACACAGCGCATAGGCAGCAATCTGCCGGCAACGTTCAAACATCTTGGCTGACCTGTTGCTGTGAGTTGCACTTCATTTCCATTACTGTTTTCTGTATGGGTATTACTGGTTGTCAAGCATTTCATACTCCACCGTTTGCCATAGTTTCTAACGAGAGCAGCATTTGCTCCGAGTGCAGGGAAAGGCCTACCGGCATTCTAGTAACATTTGTTTGGCTCCACTCATATGTAAAACGCATCACACATTTCTCAGCATTTTCATCTCCCATCTGTTAAGCATTGTCTATGGTCTAAGAAACACGCGTACAAAACGGTTATTTCTAACATCAAGTTTATTTAGTTCTAGCATTTTTATAACACAAAACAGTTTTTAGTAACTCATCACGCGAACTCCACATACTTCCTGTTTGTTGTGAGAAACCGAGGGACTGTACCATTGGCTTGTTATGGAGGGGTTTTGCGGGTGTTTGGTAGAACGGACTATTTTAACGGGGGTGTTTTACTGGTGTTGGGGAAACATGTATTTTATTATGCACTGAATGGTTTTTGGTTAATGAAAATTATTTTGGATGTTTGTGTATTTTGTGTTTGTTTCTTTAAATTATTTTGTATTTAGGATGTCATTATTTAGTTGACTGATTAATTTTGCAATTTGGGCTCAACTGTGGGAGGGGCTGCGAGTATGTAAGCTCTGCAGTAGCTCCAGAGCCTCAGTTGTGGTTGGAACATCTTGTTTGAAGGTGCTGTGGTTTGGCTGACTAATAGTTTTGTTCAGGGTCTTTTTGATTTAGTCTGGCAAACTTGAAGCCTCTTTATTTTTGTGTTTTCTTATTTTGTTTGTATAGTTTTCTTTTTGGCAATTTGAACCATTGGTTGGCGCACTGTAAATATTTGCACTATTTTAAGAAAAGTTTTGAAAATAGAAAAAATAAAAAATGTATTTTTGGAGGAAGAAGTTTTCCGGCTCTCTGTCTGCTCCACCACTGTCCATCCTTGCAACAATATTTCAAAATTTATAAACGTTTTAAACCATCATTGAATTTGAAAACATTCATTCATATATATATATATATATATATATATATATATATATATATATATATATATATATATATATATATATAAAATTTATTTTATGTGGGAAAGGGGGATTGTGAATTGGGCAAATGCCCCCTAGACCGGCCAGGCATTTCAGAGTTTTTTTAAATGTCCCATTCTCATCCCTGGGTATTGGTGCAGAGTGCTAAAAAAGCTGTCATGGAGTACAATTCAGAACATTAGAGTAACACTTTGTGTTTTTGTCAAACATTGGAGCTTTGTATTCATTCTGAAGGTTTATTGTTATTGAATAAAAAGTAACTGGGATATATCATTGTTAATTATCATTCAAATTTTAGGTAAATTATTTTAATTTGCATCTTATAAGGATTTTATAAGGGAAATAAGGATTTTGAAGGTTGGTTATACAGGTTTGATTGACCAAAGGTTGACATGTATGTCAGAGGAACACAGTCCTGTGAAAAATATTTACAGTGGTGCTTGAAAGTTTGTGAACCCTTTAGAATTTTCTATATTTTTGCATAAATATGACCTAAAACATCATCAGATTTTCACACAAGTTCTAAAAGTAGATAAAGAGAACCCAGTTAAACAAATGAGACAAAAATATTATACTTGGTCATTTATTTATTGAGGAAAATGATCCAATATTACATATCTGTGCGTGGCAAAAGTATGTGAACCTCTAGGATTAGCAGTTAATTTGAAGGTGAAATTAGAGTCAGGTATTTTCAATCAATGGGATGACAATCAGGTGTGAGTGGGCCCCCTGTTTTATTTAAAGAACAGAGATCTATCAAAGTCTGATCTTCACAACACATGTTTGTGGAAGTGTATCATGGAACAAACAAAGGAGATTTCTGAGGACCCCAGAAAAAGTGTTGTTGATGCTCATCAGGCTGGAAAAGGTTACAAAACCATCTCTAAAGAATTTGGACTCCACCAATCCACAGTCAGACAGATTGTGTACAAATGGAGAAATTCAAGACCATTGTTACCCTCCCCAGGAGTGGTCAACCAACAAAAATCACTTCAAGAGCAAGGCGTGTAACAGTCGGCGAGGTCACAAAGGACCCCAGGCTAACTTCTAAGCAACTGAAGGCCTCTCTCACATTGACTAATGTTAATGTTCATGAATCCCCCATCAGGAGAACACTGAACAACACGGGTATGCATGGCAGGGTTGCAAGGAGAAAGCCACTGCTCTCCAAACAGAACATTGCTGCTCATTTGCAGTTTGCTAAAGATCACGTGGACAAGCCAGAAGGATATTGGAAAGATGTTTTGTGGACGGATGAGGCCAAAATATAACTTTTTGGTTCAAATATGAAGTGTTATGTTTGGAGAAAGGAAAACACTGCATTCCAGCATCAGAACCTTATCCCATTTGTGAAACATGATGGTAGTATCATGGTTTGGGCCTGTTTTGCTGCATCTGGGCCAGGACGGCTTGCCATCATTGAAGGAACAATGAATTCTGAATTATACCAGCCAATTCTAAAGGAAAATGTCAGGACATCTGTCCATTAACTGAATCTCAAGAGAAGGTGGGTCATGCAGCAAGACAGCAACCCTAAGCACACAAGTCGTTCTACCAAAGAATGGTTAAAGAAGAATAAAAGTTAATGTTTTGGAATGGCCAAGTCAAAGTCCTGACCTTAATCCAATTGAAATGTTGTGGAAGGGCCTGAAGCGAGCAGTTCATGTGAGGAAACCCACCAACATCCCAGAGTTGAAGCTGTTCTGTACGGAGAAATGGGCTAAAATTCCTCCAAGCTGGTGTGCAGGACTGATCAACAGTTACCGGAAACGTTTAGCTGCATTTATTGCTGCACAAGGGGGTCACACCAGATACTGAAAGCAAAGGTTCACATACTTTTGCCACTCACAGATATGTAATATTGGATCATTTTCCTCAATAAATAAATGACCAAGTATAATATTTTTGTTTCATTTGTTTAACTGGGTTCTCTTTATCTACTTTTAGGACTTGTGTGAAAATCTGATGATGTTTTAGGTCATATTTATGCAGAACAATAGAAAATTCTAAAGGGTTCACAAACTTTCAAGCACCACTGTATATATCTTTTTTTGTTATATCATCCATCACTGAGTTTACATAAAAAACAAAAACAAACAAATAAAAACAAAACAAAAACAAAACAAAAAAAAAAAAACCAGCGCTGCGCCATGACAGACCAACTGCACCGATTCAGTTACAGGTTGCCAGGTCAGTATAAAGCACCCACAACCTACACACTAAATTTTAAACTCAAACATTATCCTGTTTGTCATGATGCAGCGCAGGTATTTTTTTAACCTAGAGGTAGATGATAACAACAACAACAACAACAACAACAACAAAAAACCCCGATATATAAATATTCTCAAGCACAGTACTGTTCAAAATTTTTGGCACCCTATTGTTTTCTTCATACAAACTTTGTTATAGATTTCTATTTTATGATTTCTACATTATCAAGTCATGACTCTACAGTCTGAGAGAGTTCTACACAAACACACAGAACTTTACAACAGCTGCACCCATGTGAAATGGAAATAAATTGACTATCACAGGCATGCCTGAAGATGCCTGAAGATCACAGGCATCCAATGTCAGTTTTCAGCCTTGTCTCTTGCATACAGAGATTTCTCCAGATTCTCTGAATCTTTAAATATTATGTACCAGAGATGATGTGATCCACAAATTGTTTGCAATTTTACATTAAGGAATGTATTTTTGCATCATTTGTGGATGCAGTGATGGACTGTGCTCACAGACGATGGTTTTCTGAAGTGTTCCAAAAGTGTTAATGTTGGTTGGACATCATTGTCCATGGTAATAAATCCTCTGTACTTCAAACTGGATCCATGTAATGAGCATCAAACTGTTAACACTCACTAAATCACTGATTTATCAGCAAACAGAAACCTTTGTGCATTTAAGCAGCACTCGTGATAGGGTTACTCGGTTCCTTTGTAGATCAGTAAAAATGATATAATCATGTTATACTGCCACACTGGTAATAATATGCATGTAAATGGTAAATAACATGTTTGAGAGTGAGAGACTTTGTGGAAGGACAGCTATATCCAGCCCATCACTCATATGAATAAAGAATAATGTTTGGTTCACATGTTGGCGTTTCAGCCTTGCGTATGTCCGGTGTATCAGGATACATGGCAGTAAGAAAGGAACGTCACAGCATCGCCAGCTTATGTAGCTAATGCTCTAGAATGTGTAACATGATTTCCTTGTACGCCAGGGTGCGGCGCATTTTTAAGTCTGTACTTAAAAATCCATAGCACATATGTAGCAGCTTTGATACGTCACACATGCAGCATGTGTACGCCGTAAAAACTAAAGCTATGCAGCAGCGAGAACATTGTTTGAACACCTATTATGCTATGCGAATGCTTTAGTTGACATGCAACGTAACTGTGGCGTAACTGTGGCATACAAAGCGTTGCCACTGTGTACCCACAGCGTTCTTTTCTTATCCACTGCGCATCAGCGGCATATTTTTTGTTTCTTTGGCATATGCTGGCGTATGTACAGCATACATATTACTTACCTTTCGCTGCTGTGTCGTTGCCGCTGCATAGGTGTTGCATTGTCGAAGTATTTGTGGCATTACAAGAGTACCTACAATGTCTACACGACGTTTTTTGGTATTTGTGGCGTTCTGTGACAGGTCACATGATGTGTACCTATAAAAGGCCAACATTCTCTGCTTGTTCTCATTCATTCCACAGTCATGGACCTGGAAGAACCTGAAATGCAAGTAGCTGTTGTGGGTTTGGTGTGGACTTTACTTGAAGAAGAGGAGAACAGAAGACAAATAGCCAGGCTGAGACATGCCAGATTAGTTGCCTACGCAGCAGCAACGCCACATGTAAGAACGAAACGCCATGCCAACAAAACGGTTACGCCGCGGCAATGCATCATATGCCACGCATATGCCTCAGTACGCCCTAACTTTATATCCCTTGAACCCCAGATACGCCACAGAAACATCACACATATGCCATGTACGTCACAGGACTTTAATTTTGGACAAAATACGCCTCATTTCTTGCCGTTTGACCCACACGCCACTTGCGTGGCAAGATACGAGACAATGTGATAGTAGCCTAAAGGACGGAGTCTGAGCCAAACGTTCTCACTAACTAGAGGGATATACCGTATGATATTAAAGCATGGTGCCAGTTTTATACATAAAAATTACATGCTTATGCGGAAGCCATGGCCTAATGGTTAGAGAAGCAGCTTTGGGACCAAAAGGTTGCCAGTTTGAGTCCCTGGACAGGCAGGAATGGCTGAAGTGCCCTTGAGCAAGGCACCCAACCCCCAACTGCTCTCCATGCTGCTCTGGGAATGTTGTAAGTTGCTCTGGATAACAGTGTCTCCTTAATTTACATTAATGTAATGTAACTAAGAAATTGTTCACTACAGGACTGTGTTTGTATTTGGATAGACCTTGGACTCCACCGTTATTAATGGATACAGTATGAGGCAGTCTTCTCATTGTTGATTTAACACTGATGGAGTTGAATGGACTTCCAGTTTTCATAATGGTCACAAATAAACACTAAAACACATGCTTACTTGGCAAAAATACAAAAATCTTTTAACCCTCTATGGTACGGTATTACCTTCAGGCAACATTACAAATTTTTTTTATCCATTGCGATCATAATGCGTACCATAGAAGGTTAAAGGGATTAACCAGGAAATTTCAAAATTACAGGGTTATGAAATGTCATCATTATACATTAATACAAGATTTTCTAGACGAAAAAAAAAATTAAGCAGACTTTAGCTTAAAAAAAACATGTTAAAGTGGTAACATCAGTCCGTTGGGCCATTTCCCCGGGCGTGGCCATACTGGATTAGTCAGATACATAGATGTATTAGGAGATGAATGCGAGGGTGGCGCTGCGTGACGTAGGATTCCGCACGTCTTCTTCATTCTGTCCTGGAGCCACCATTGTGTGCAGCCAAAGCTATTATCACCGTCCATTTTTTAAGCATTATTTTGTCTATTACATTTTAAGTCACATAATTCTAGTGGTTTGTGAAGGAGTAGTGTCTTCATCTATATCTTCTCAAAGATGGGAAAATGCACCGTCTACAAGAGTGAAAACCATGATTCGGGACCCAAGAAAACACCGGGACTGTCATGGCATCGTGGATATCCTTCGAAGGAACTGAGATATTTGGCCGAGTGGCTTCATCAAGTAAAGCGAGAAAACTTTACTCCTGGAAAAAGCAGCAAATTGTGCAGTGAGCATTTTACAGAAGCTTATTTTGTGGAAGACTTGGGTGAGAAAATCACTAGGAAGAAGTGAGACACGAGGCAGAAATAAAAACTGAAGCCGGATGCCATCCTGACTTAGTTTCACCACAAAACACCTTCAGCACGACAGCACACCGTGTCACGCATCAAACGGATGGAAGATAAGCAGGTAAATATTTTTTAAATAAACAGGCAATAAACTAGCCACTACTTTATTTTGATTCCTTTTCTAATCCTGCATTGCAATAATTTTTTTGAAGTCACACTAGACCAGAATATTATACTATAGTCTCGTACAGCATGCACTTGTACACACACCTCCGCTGTGCTCGCGGAAAATCACATCACGCATGATGGAGTTATGGCGGCCTTCCTGACAAAAAACAGTCCCGTCTATTTTCATCCCTTTAGTGGTTATATCATTAAGAATGAATTCAACATGCAGCTTTTTTTTAAAATAAAGGACAGACAAAGACCGACTTTTAACTCAATTTGTTTATTTGCAAGACAGTTTCTTTCACTAACAGGCTCTACAGAGGGTTGTGTTGAATGTTTGACTTCATGCACACAGAGTTTGGGGCGTTTCCACGCAATGCTACAAAATACAGGGCAGCATCTCTGCGTCAATTAATTTATCACCTGTAGAGTGAATTACAATAACAGACAGTCACTTGGGAAGCCTGGTTTCACTGTTTGAAGAGTGTATTAGGATCTAAAAATCCATTTGGTCTCCACCAAGGAGAGCGTGTGAAAGAATGAGAAAGAGGAAGAAAGAGTGAGAGAGAGGGGAGAGAGAGAATATAAGAGAGAGAGAGAAAGCAAGAGAGAGAAAAAGAGAGGAAGAAAGGGAGAGAGCGCGCATGAGAGGAAGAGAGAGGGAGAGAGAAAAAGAGAGAGCGAGAGAGAAAATATGAGAGAGAGAGCAAGAGAGAGAAAAAGAGAGGAAGAAAGGGACAGAGAGTGTGTGAGAGGAAGAAAGAGGGGGGAGAGAGGAAGAGAGAGAAAAAAGAGCAAGAGAGGAAGAATGAGAGGGGGAGAGAGAGAGAGAGAAAAAAGAAAGAGACAGAGGGGAGAGAGAGTGAGAGAGGAAGAAAGGGCAAGAGAGGAAGAAAGGGTGAGAGAGAGAAAGAGATAGAGAGATTAATAAAGGGCAAGAGAGAGGGGGAGAGAGAAAGAAAGCAAGAGAGAAAAAGAGAGTGTGAGTGAGAGGAAGAAAGAGTGAGAGAGAGAAAGAAAGGGTGAGAGAAAGAAAGAGATAGAGAGATTAATAAAGGGCAAGAGAGGGGGAGAGAGAGAGAGAGGAAGGAAGAGCAAGAGAGGAGAGAGAGAGAAAGAGCAAGAGAGAGAAAGCAAGAGAGAAAAAGAGTGTGAGTGAGAGGAAGAAAGAGTGAGAGAGAGAGGAAGAGAGAGCGAGAGAAAGAGATAGAGAGATTAATAAAGGGCAAGAGAGAGGGGAGAGAGAGAGAGGAAGGAAGAGCAAGAGAGGAGAGAGAGAAAGAGCAAGAGAGAAAGCAAGAGAGAAAAAGAGTGTGAGTGAGAGGAAGAAAGAGTGAGAGAGAGAGGAAGAGAGCGAGAGAGAGGAAGAAAGGGTGAGAGAAAGAAAGAGATAGAGAGATTAATAAAGGGCAAGAGAGAGGGGGAGAGAGAAAGAGAGAGAGGAAGGAAGAGCAAGAGAGGAGAGAGAGAGAGAAAGAGCAAGAGAGAAAAAGAGAGTGCGTGAGAGGAAGAAAGAGTGAGAGAGAGAGGAAGAGAGTGAGAGAGTGGAAGAAAGGGTGAGAGGGAGAGAGGAAGACAGAGCAAGAGAGAGAACTCTCCTTGAAGGAACAATATGGTACATGGGTGTTCTTCCTTCCATGTAGATCAGCTGACAATCACTTGAGCAGTAGCGCTTGCAAACGTCATCTGGTCTTTAGCGTGTTCAGTGAGCTGTATGGTTGCCAGACATCCACGATTTAAAAATCTCTTTTATCCAACAAGCAGCACTGAAGCAAGCTACAGCGCTGAACTCCAGTCCTACTGACTGAGATGGATAATAAGTTCTTCTATCAGCCTTGGAAACGGAGCATTCAAGTGGAAACGGGACACGTTATCAGTCAGTTTCTACCAATTAAATCTTCCTCATCTACTCCAATCGATGAGGAATCTTATGTCCGACGATGTCTAGCAGCTGGACTCCAGCAACACTCTCCAGCAAAGGATTTGTACGAGTGATAGAAAAAAAAAGTGCTGTTTAGCTTATCAGAGATCATTTGAGATGTTTACAGACTGAAACTCTGAACAGGAAGAATGCACTCAGTTCCCACAGCGTTTATAAATGCAGAGCTATGGGGGGAGATATTTCTATTCCAAAGACTTTTGTATCCAGAAGGATCTTCCTCCGCAGTCCAACTGGGCTCAGTAGCATTTACAGACTGTAGCCTATTTGATCTGTCCAAGTGACCCTGAACCCTCCAGAAGGAGCTGAACATATTGCATGTTGGTGTGCTTGCAGAAGAAGTGTCACGTCTTTAGAAAGCAGTGATTCAGAGCCATCATGACTCAGTTGGTGTGAATCAGTTGAGAAAGCTCTCTGAAGCGTGTTGCGTTTTCCTCTATTAATATTCAGCGAAGAACTCCGAGATGTCGAGCCATTTCCGAACAGCAGAAGGTTGAAGCTGAGGTCTGCTGTGTGGGCTCACAATCTGCTCTCACTGTTTCACTCAAACAGCAAATGTGAGGATAAATAAATGTGCTGGCTAATTTATGCACAAGGATTTAACAATGGAGTTTAAACACCCTGACGATATTTTTTCCGCTTGGATAAATATTGGTTTTGAACACGGCAGATGGCTGAAGCTTTGGACACTGTTTGGGTGAAAAAGTTTATTCGTGAACGTCTGTCTTCTGTCCAGTGGCCATGAATCATTAGGAAAGCAAAGCCAGCTGGCTAAGCCTCATATTACTCAAAAAGTGTTTAAATATATCAAGTAAAAATTCACACTAATATATTTATATGTCACACCCTTATCTCACCCTCAATTACCCTGGTGAGAAACTCAGCATGGTCTGACCTGCTATCAGCTGCCAAAGCACTGGCTGAGATGGTCCAACTGGTAGGATGTCTTTGGCAGCACCTAAGTGTCCGTAGAAAGAAAACTGTTCCTGAATTTCCATTACTAATGCTACATGCAGTTATTTGTAAGAAAATAACAGGAAGGCATTTAGAAATCTCAGAAACGTATTGAGATGGAAAAATAACTAACCGGTCTACCACCTTGACAAGCTTGTGATTTGGCAGGCGGCTGCTTTTCAGATCAAGCTGGGTTTTTCAGCAGAACAGATGCTCCACCTCTCCTGTATCAGCAAGATGCTTCATACAGAGGTGGGCAGGGGGTCTTCTATACAGTGTCTTGCAAAAGTATTCACCCCCCCCATGTTTGTCCTATTTTGTCGCATTACAAGCTCGAATTAAAATTGCCTACAACTTTAACCTCTTCAGTGCCCTTGGACGAGTCACGTACGTCATGAAATCTTTTACCGCTGTGCCTTATGACGGAAGAATGTTTTAGGCATTGACAGGGGTGCCGCCAGAAATTTTGGGCCCCATGAAAGATTAGAATTTTGGGCCCCCCAACTTTGCCCACCCTCGTCACAATTGCACTATTGTCATTATTTGACTTTTGATAGCCCATGGACCTTGAGTTTGTGACTTTGTTATTACATTTTATGTATTAACCTACCAGGGACTAGATGAAAACTGGTCAGTGACTAATTCTGGTGCATTTACAATTACAAATGAAAATTCAAAGATTTTTCAATCCTAAAGCATTTATGGGTTGTATTGCTGCTTACCTCCTTCTCCAAAGGGGGGTTCAGTGGTTTGGTAGGGCGGAGGTCCCCCTGAGGTTGAATCTGTGCCGGGGCGATTTCTCAGAGACAACAAGGGAAGCAGAGCTTCCCCTAAAATTCTCTCCCCAAACTGCGGCGTCTACGACATTGAATTCTCATTAAAACAATAACTTGCATAACATAATATATGCCCAAGATTGTATTTATGTTCATAACTATCCTGTAACTTATTTGAGTGATGTCTGACGAACTTGCAGTTCGCTACGAGAATCACCTTTGCTGCCAGGCTGTAACCTTTCTTATTTCAATGGGCTCTATGGACTGGCAGCAGTGTTGCCAGATTGGGAAGTTTTAAGTGCATTTTGGCGGGTTTTGAACATATTTTGGGATGGAAAACGTCAGCAGTATCTGGCAACACTGACTGGCAGCCGGGTGTCCATTGCAGTCTTCGAGACGGCTCTGAACAGCCAATTTCGGCTAGTTGTTATTGGTTAAAATCAACAAAATCGTCACTTCCAGGGAAGCCGGGCTTCTCTGGGACTAAACGAGACAGTGGGCGGGCCAAGAAGCCGGGCTGATAAAGGATTATTGGAGGTAGTGTTTGAAAGACATGAGGAGGGTGGTACTTCGGCGAGGAACATGGAAGCATGATCAGTCAGTCCCTAGCGGATGTCGAGAAAGTGTAGTCGTGTGCCAAAGTGCTGTCCGAATTTCTTTTCATATAAACGTTTCTTCTCATTGATGTCTCTGTACATTACTCTGTAAATAAATGTAAATATTACTCGTTGTGCTCCGTTAACTTTCATCCATTCTATCAGTTTGATCATTCATGAATTCACTCGTTTATTTCATTTGTAGTTCAATCTGGTTGTAGGCTAGCTTGAGCCTTATTGGGATCTGCAGTGCTAGCTGCTAACAGAAATTGGTGAAGTCTCTGGAAAGCACAACCAGCTGGTATGACAGGGTCACAGACCATTTTCTGGAAAAGGAGCGGAGGGCAGAATTTGTGTATAAATAGTGTTCATGTTCATGAATCTGAAGTATATACACACTTCAGTAATGTTAAAAGAATGGTGGGCTCTGTGTTATAGGTTATACCTGGGTATAATATTCAAGGTTCTGTGTGTTGCATAGCCTACCTGGTTATGAATTTCCAGACTGTGTTGCAGAAGATGCTCAAGGATGTGTTGCACAGCTGGGTGTTGTGTTAAAGACTCTGTGTTGCATATCAGGGTATGATGTTCAAGGCTCTTCGTTGAATAGCCAGTGATTTTTGGATGTTTGATATTTTTGATTAAGGATATGAGGCACTAGCCTGGCAAGCCAGACTATAACATGAAATGTACAAGCAAAAATACTTTCTGCCACTAGGTAGGGTTGTCTAGTTCACTATGCTAATGGGGCACACCTTTCTATGCTTTGATATCCGGCCTACAGGTTTTACGATGAATGCGTAAAATGGGCTTCCCCTGTTTTAAAAAACAGCAGCCGCCACTGATCTGTGCATATTTAGGGCACCCCATTAGTTATGAAACTGGCTATTAGCACTAGTTATTAGCACCAGCATAACGTAATATTTCATCTTGTTTATCACACAAGTCAGTTCAGTTATTAAAATGGAAAAAATGTCACTGTACAAACTGTAAAAGTGTTCTCTTGATAGGCTAATCCAACCATGTTCATACTGTTCATTTACCATTCGCTAATATTTTGAACACACATGTGAGCGATAGCTACCTTTCTTTGGGAAAAACTGAGTGACCAGTTGCCTGCCTCTCCGGTCCCTCTCAGCTTTCAGCTGCCTTTCTTTACGTTTTTGACAGCCACTCTTCATATTTAGCGATCATAGACTGTACGCACTCCACTGCTGGCTGGCTGCTGCACCGCGACACAGCAGCAAGTAGCGTTGCACTGATCAGCACACAGATTTAACGCATCGCACTTCTACCAGAACTGGACCGTACCATTTCGCAAAAGGGGGAGGGTTAAATGACAGTATGTTGAAGAACTCAAGAAATAGACAACCTTGTTCAATTAGCTCATTTTACCAGATGGAATATTGCATTGTTGTTATTTCAAAAGTCTTATTAAAATCATTAAAAGCATATTATCAGCCCCTTAAAGGGCCCCATGGCAGTGCTGGGCCCCTAGAATTGTTCTAACCTTTCCCCCCCTGGTGGCGCCCATGGGCATTGACTGTAATTCACATGTGCCACTGTGAAGTAAAAGTAATGTACCATGTAAGGTACATAAAAGGAGGTGTTTATGATGAGTAGCGTACATCATAAGACACAGCGGTAAAAGATTTCATGACGTAAGTGACTCATCCAAGGGCATTGAAGGGGTTAAAAGTGAAAATTGCTTGTTTTTTTTGTGGCACAAACTATAATTAAGATAAAAAAAAACAGAAAGCTGGAGTGTGCATAGCTATGCACCCCCTTTTATATGGTATGAAACTCCTAAATAAGAGATGGGCCAAGTCACATAATTAGTTGATTAAGATCCACCTGTGTGCAATCAAAGTGTCACATGATCTGTCACATGATGTCTGTATAAATCAACCTGTTCTGGAAGGACCCTGACTCTGCAACACTACTAAGCAAGCAACACGAAAACCAATGAGCACTCCAAACAGGTCAGAGACAAAGTTGTGGAGAAGTATAGATCAGGGTTGGGTTATAAAAAAAATTCTCAAACTTTGAATAACCCACGGAGCACCAGTAAATCCATTATAGCAAAATCGAAAGAATATGGCACCACTACAAACCTGACAAGAGAAGGCCGCCCACCAAAACTCATTAATCAGAGATGCAACAAAGACACCAAAGATCCACAGTGGAGATGGGAGGATCTGTCCATAGGACCACTTTAAGCCATACAGTCCATAGAGTGGGGCTTTATGGAAGAGTGGCCAGAAAAAAGCCATTGCTTCAGAAAACATGTTTGGAGTTTGCCCAACAGCATGTGGCAGACTCCCCAAACACATGGAGGAAGATTCTCTGGTCAACTGAGACTAAAACTGATCTTTTTGGCCATCATGGGAAATGTCATGTGTGGTGCAAACCCAACACTCTGAGAACACCATTCCTACAATGAAGCATGGTGGTGGCAGCATCATGCTGTGGGGATATTTTTTGTTTTCAGGGAAAAGAAAGCTGGTCAGGACTGAATGAAAGATGGATGGCACTAAATACAGGGCAATTCTGGAGGAAAACCTGTTTGAGTCGGCCAGAGGTTTGAGACTGGGATGAAGGTTCACGTTCCAGCAGGACAATGACCCTAAACATACTGCTAAAGCTACACTGGAGTGGTTTAAAGGAAAACATTTAAATGTCTTGGAATGGCCTAATCAAAGCCCAGACCTTAATCCAATTGAGAATCTGTGGCATAACTTGAAGATTGCTGTACACCAACGCAACCCATCTAACTTGAAGGAGTTGGAGCAGTTTTGCCTTGAGGAATGGGCAAAAATCCCAGTGGCTAGATGTGCTAAGCTAATAGAGACATACCCCAAGAGACTTGCAGCTGTAATTAGAGCAAAAAGGTGGCTCTACAAAGTATTGACTTTTTTTTTTTTTTTTGGGGGGGGGATACCTATGCACACTCCAGATTTCGTTTTTTTCATCTTACTGTTTGTGTCACAATAAAACAACAATTTGGACCTTTAAAGTGGTAGGCATGTTGTGTAAATCAAATGGTGCTAACCCTCCAAAAATCCATTTTAATTCCAGCTTGTAATGCAACAAAACAGGACAAACACCAAGGGGGATGAATACTTCTGCAAGAAACTGTACAACTGAAAATATAGATACACTGTCTTTGGTGTCATCAACAATGGAAGAGCTCAAAATGTTCAACATTTTCACCAAGCTCAATCTCTGAAGGTCCTTTTGTTTGTTTTGAAATCGATAAAATAAATCCCAACTCCACCTCACCTTTGGAATAGTTTTAGACCAAACTTCTGAGCTTCTTTTGTGCGTTTAGGAACAGCATTTTCTTTCATCATTTGTAATTCTTCCTCACTTACAGTGACGAAGCGACCGGCCAACATTTTGCCGAGTCACTCAAGGTGATTATCTAGAAATATTCAGAATTTCTCAACCAATCAATACGCGTGATTTCCTCATTATAATGAGACATGGCGCTGCTTTCAGTCACGTCATATTTGTAATGTAGTTGAGTCACGCATGCAGAATAAAACAACTAGCGGTTTCAAAACTGAAGTTCTGTTAGCGGTTAGCTGTTTCTGAATGCTCTTTGTTGCTCATTTCTTGAATAACTCCATGACTCGTTTGTCTTTTGGCTGTTTTGATTCCATTTTGATTTCCAGTTCATCTTTTTTTGTCGGTTTCTTTTTGGCAACATTGAAAACCGGCACCTTGGAAGGAAAGTCCGTAATCACCCACAGGCATTACAGGGAAATACTGTCAGCCAAGGAACCAATCAGAGCGCACGATTTTATCAGAAGTAGCTCATGCTATATAATAAATGACCTTAATATATTGATACCAAAATACAGCTATTACCACAGACAGTGGTACTTATAATGTCACAGAGAGTCTCATGCTCTTCTTTAGGGCCAGCAGGGTGACGGGTGCTTGAGCAGATGATAGGAGTGATGCAGGGATGATGGTGTTTCTCACTGACAATAACCTCATACTGTAAGTTTGCATGAGTCTTTTTAACAGAAAGACTATTGGTGCTGGGCGGCACGGTGGTGTAGTGGTTAGCGCTGTCGCCTCACAGCAAGAAGGTCCGGGTTCGAGCCCCGTGGCCGGCGAGGGCCTTTCTGTGCGGAGTTTGCATGTTCTCCCCGTGTCCGCGTGGGTTTCCTCCGGGTGCTCCGGTTTCCCCCACAGTCCAAAGACATGCAGGTTAGGTTAACTGGTGACTCTAAATTGAGCGTAGGTGTGAATGTGAGTGTGAATGGTTGTCTGTGTCTATGTGTCAGCCCTGTGATGACCTGGTGACTTGTCCAGGGTGTACCCCGCCTTTCGCCCGTAGTCAGCTGGGATAGGCTCCAGCTTGCCTACGACCCTGTAGAACAGGATAAAGCGGCTAGAGATAATGAAGTGAGACTACTGGTGCTCATTACTCCTGAACCAATATTAAAGATATTCAGGTGTATTGTCTATATGAATGTAAAAAACTACTAGTGATATAGTACGTGTTCTGCATTGTTCTACACTGCGTTCCCGTTTGTATATCCCATCCTTGCCACGCTGAATGACAAGCGAATAACAATTTCAGGGCACCTGTTTGGAGGACTAAAAGACTCCATATGTCTTACATCTCAAGTGCTATTTATATGTTGAATGGAGATAAGCACTCTGAATTCTCTGCACGACCCTGGTACATTTGTACACTTGCATATTTGCATATTTGTACTCGGTATGAAATTTCCATTTCCTTTATTGTTGATGTTGTTGTTGTCCCTTTGTAGCTGTCATTATGTGTACCCTTGCAGCAGAACAAATTTCCCCTGGTGGGACAATAAAGAGAACGTGAACCTGAACCTGACAGCTGGGGCAGGACTAATGAATCTCATGCAAATAGTGGTGCACAGTGCTTTGTCCTACACAAACACACACAGCAAACTTACAAAATTGATTTATTTTCAAGCATGTTCAACAAGACAAACTGCGTGTGCCATTTTTTTCTCCACTACCCTTACAAAAAAGAAGTTTATTCAAGTGTGCTTCTAGTATACTTCTTTTAAACTAAAAATGAGAATACACTTTCGGTTTACTTTTTATTTACTTAGAGATATACTGAATAAAGTTATACATAAGTATATTTGGGGCGGCATGGTGGTGTAGTGGTTAGCGCTGTCGCCTCACAGCAAGAAGGTCCGGGTTCGAGCCCCATGGCCGGCGAGGGCCTTTCTGTGCGGAGTTTGCATGTTCTCCCCGTGTCCGCGTGGGTTTCCTCCGGGTGCTCCGGTTTCCCCCACAGTCCAAAGACATGCAGGTTAGGTTAACTGGTGACTCTAAATTGAGCGTAGGTGTGAATGTGAGTGTGAATGGTTGTCTGTGTCTATGTATCAGCCCTGTGATGACCTGGCGACTTGTCCAGGGTGTACCCCGCCTTTCGCCCGTAGTCAGCAGGGATAGGCTCCAGCTTGCCTGCGACCCTGTAGGACAGGATAAAGCGGCTAGAGATAATGAGATGAGATGAGATAAGTATATTTGGCTTGTACTAAAAAGTATATAGAAAATTCGAAGTATATTAAGCTTATACTTAAACTTTTGATCAAGATATACCCAAGTGTAATAAAGTATTAAAATATTTGTGCCTTATGTTTAAGTGTACTCGCCCTGTAGTTGTGCTTCAGCATTGTTGACGCTTAGGTATGTCTGAGGTTCCATAAAAGGTTGTTTTTAATTTCTCCTGAGCGGGATAATTAATTTTTATTTATTTATTTATTTATTTTTCTTTGACGCTTGGATGTCAATTTCAGTTGTCATTGCCATGTTTTTATACTTTGGCATTTAATACAACCTTGCTTTAAATTTAGATTTTTAAAGAAAATGAATATATGTTCTTAATCCTGAGTATCTGTTGTTATTTTGTGAATTCTTACCTTTATAACTTCATTGTAACTTAAGGTACAAAACGCTTAAGTTGTCTACTGGTAGTGTGCATGAAGTAAGGGTTAGGGCTAGAAAACTAATAGTATACCTAGAAGGGTAATTGCAGTATACTTCAAAACTAAAAAGTGGACAAGATGTACCGGTATATAACCAGTAACTAACAGTATATTTCCAATATGCTACAAAGTATACATTTATAAACTAAAAAGTGGACTAGAAGTGTGTAACAAGTAAACCAACAGTACATTTCCAGTATACTACAAAGTATACGTTAGTGTGGCAGTGGGGGCGTGGTCAAGCGTCGGTCTGTGAACGGAGGGCGGAGTCAGGGAAGGTAAGTGGCAGAATCACTGCACCTGATGTCAGCTAACCTGTGTTTGTGTGTCTTCCCCAGTGACCACGCCCTATATAAGGAGAGAGAGAGCAGAGGAAGGGAGCTCTCTCCCCAACCAGATGACTTACCGTATGTGTGTGTGCGCGTGTATATGTGGCTGGGAGATTATAAAAACACTGAAAAGTGTAAAATAAAGGGGTTTTTGGAAACTCAGTTCTGGCCTGCCATACTTCTGTGCTCCACCCGCTCAAAGTTCTACAGTGGTGCCAAAACCTGGGAGTGGAGCACAGACGAGAACAGCCCCATGGAGTCCTCCCCCTTCGCGGACCTGATCCACGCTCTTGCCACGGCCCAACAGAGCCAGCACCAGGCGCTGGTCGCCCTCCGAAAGGAGCAAGAGCAAAGGTTCGAGGCCCTGGTGCTGGCGCAACAGGAAGATCGTCAGGCATTCCGGCACCTCCTCGCGTCAGCGGGGTCCACCACCTCCACAGCCGTGGGCCCTCCCCACCTCACCCTAATGAAGATGGGCCCGCACAACGACCCCGAGGCCTTCCTTGCACTCTTTGAGCAAGCAGCAGAGGCCTGGGGCTGGCCAGTGGAACAGCGCGTGGCGCGCCTCCTCCCCATGCTAACGGGCGAGACGCAGCTGGCCACGCTACAGCTCCCCGCTGACAGCTGGCTGGTCGATGCAGACCTGCCCTGGGCCGTCCTCCAGCATGTGGGGCGCACCCCTGAACAACAATGCCAGCGCTTCCGCGCTCTGCGCCTAGAGGTGGTCGGCCAGCCGTTTGCGTTTGGACAGCAACTCCGGGATGCCTGCCGGCGGTGGCTGAGGGCTGACAACCACGACGCCGAGGGAATCGTCGATCTGGTGGTACTGGAGCAGTTCACTGCACGACTCCCCGAAGGGACCGCGGAGTGGGTCCAGTCCCATCGCCCGGTGTCGCTGGATCAGGCCATCGAGCTGGCGGAGGACCATTTGGTGGCTGTTCCAACGGCAGGACAGCATATCTCCTCTTCTCCTCTCTCTCTCTCCCTCTCTCCCCCTCCCCTTTTGAACCTCTGGCCCCAGCTCCGCCTATGCGGTCGCATACTTAGACAACATTATAATCTATAGTAATGACTGGCCACGGCATCTGCAACACCTGAGGGCCATCCTTGGGTCGCTGAGGCGAGCAGGTCTCACAGCCAACCTGAAGAAGTGTGCGATTGGGCGGGTGGAAGTACGGTATCTGGGCTTCCACTTGGGCAATGGGCAGGTGCATCCCCAAATTAATAAGACAGCAGTGATTGCGGCCTGCTCGAGGCCCAAGACCAAAAAGGGGGTGAGACAGTTCCTGGGGCTGGCTGGCTATTATCGTAGGTTTATACCTAATTATTCGGACGTCACCAGCCCGCTGACTGATCTCACTAAAAAGGGGGCACCAGATCTGGTCCAGTTGATGGAGCAATGCCAGCGGGCTTTCTCTGAGGTAAAGGCTGCACTGTGTGGGGGGCCACTGTTACACTCCCCTGACTTTTCTCTTCCCTTTATGTTGCAGATGGACGTGTCGGACAGAAGGCTGGAGGCTGTTCTGTCCCAGGAGGTGGAGGGGGAGGATCGCCCAGTGCTGTATATCAGCGGAAAGCTGTTGGTGCATGAGGGACGCTACAGCACGATAGAGAAGGAGTGCCTAGCCATCAAGTGGGCGGTCCTTGCCCTCCGCTACTACCTGCTGGGACGCCCTTTCAACCTCTGTTCGGACCATGCGCCCCTCCAGTGGCTCCACCGCATGAAGGATGCCAACGCATGGATCACCTGTTGGTATCTGGCACTCCAGCCCTTTAATTTCAAGGTGGTCCACAGGCCAGGAGCGCAGGTGGTCGTGGCGGACTTCCTCTCCCGTCAGGGGGGGGAGTCGGCTGCAGGTGGGGGTCTGTGGCAGCGGGGGCGTGGTCAAGCGGCGGTCTGTGAATGGAGGGCGAAGTCAGGGAAGGTAAGTGGCAGAATCACTGCACCTGATGTCAGTTAACCTGTGTTTGTGTGTCTTCCCCAGTGGCCACGCCCTATATAAGGAGAGAGAGAGCAGAGGAAGGGAGCTCTCTCCCCAACCAGACAACTTATGTGTGTGCGCGCATGTATTTGTGGCTGGGAGATTATAAAAACACTGAAAAGTGCAAAATTAAGGGTTTTTTTGGAAACTCAGTTCTGGCCTTCCGTACTTCTGTGCTCTACCCACCCGCTCAAAGTTCTACAGTTAGTAAACTAAAAAGTGGACTAGAAGTATAAAACAAGTAAACTCATTGTATATTTCCAGTATACTATGAAGTATGCTTTTGTAAACTGAAGAGTGGATTAAAAGTATAGAACTAGTAAACTATTAGTATACAAGTTTACTTGTGGTATACTTGCAGTACAAAATAAAAAAAAATACTAGTTGTATACTCAAAGTTTACTTCTCTTAAAGTATAATTTTTAATAAACTAAAAGTGGGCCAATTTAGTCCCAAGAAGTATTAGATTAGTTTACTTGCAAGTATACTGTAAGTACATTGATATCAGTATACTTGGTACACAAAAGTATACTTAAGGAAATATACTTTAACTTTACTTAAGTATACTTAATAAAATGAACTTGAAGTATTCTTCTTTTTGATAAGGGTTGTGCTTGTTTGCTTACGTCATCAATCATAAGATTATAATGTACATAAACTCCCTTTAGTGGTCTCTAAACCTCAACAAAAGGGCGCATCCCACTCTCTTCTGAAAGAAACCTCAGTGCTGATTGGCATTCTAGCTTTTTCAAGACTCAGGAGTGAAATGTCCAAGTGTGAGTTGGAGGCCCGGTTCAAAGTGCATTCTACACATTCTATCACCTAAAAAAACATTTCTAAACTCAGGGGTCTCATGTCAAAACATGATCTAGAAAAACTTATTCATGCTTTCATCTGCAGTAGGGTTGATTACTGCAATAGCCTTTTCACAGGTCTTCCAAAAAAGACCATCAAAGAGCTTCAACTAATCCAAAATGCAGCAGCAAGGGTTCTTACAAGAACAAAAAGGGTAGTCCATATCACTCCAATCCTAAGGTCTCTGCACTGGCTCCCAGTGAGCTATAGAATTGACTTTAAAGCACTACTTCTATTTAAAACATTAAATGGGATGGGACCCAGCTACCTACTGGATATGTTTCAATTATATGCACCAACTAGGTCTCTAAGATCACAGGAGAAAAACTTGCTAGTAATACCAGCTGTCAGAACGAAGTGTGGTGAAGCAGCCTTTAGTTGCTATGCTGCTAAGCTTTGGAACCAACTTCCAGATGATATCAAAAATGCTCCTACTGTTGTTAGTTTTAAATCCAGGCTCAAGACAAAGCTGTTTTCAGATGCTTTCACTTGATTAATTTTTACCGAAGTAATTAATTTCCTTTAACATAATTTCTTTTAATTTTGATTTTAATGATTTTACTTTCTTTATTTTAATTTCTTTTTAATCTTGGATTTTAATGATTTTACTTTTACTTTAATTCTTTGTTACTGTGATCCTCATAGATTTTGTCTGCGGGACGATTTTTGGTGATCCTCGTAGATTTTGTCTGCGGGACGATTTTTGGTGATCCTCGTAGATTTTGTCTGCGGGACGATTTTATTTGGTGATCCTCGTGGAAGAGCCACGGGAAGAGCACGCTTTATGAGTTAAACCCATAATAATAATTAATCTCGAGGCTGATTCCTTTTTTGAACTTTATTTCATTTTATTATTTTATTTCTACTATTGTTTAATTCTTATTATTTTTCATCTCATCTCATCTCATTATCTCTAGCCGCTTTATCCTTCTACAGGGTCGCAGGCAAGCTGGAGCCTATCCCAGCTGACTATGGGCGAAAGGCAGGGTACACCCTGGACAAGTCACCAGGTCATCACAGGGCTGACACATAGACACAGACAACCATTCACACTCACACCTATGGTCAATTTAGAGTCACCAGTTAACCTAACCTGCATGCCTTTGGACTGTGGGGGAAACCGGAGCACCCGGAGGAAACCCACGCGGACACGGGGAGAACATGCAAACTCCACACAGAAAGGCCCTCGCCGGCCCCGGGGCTCGAACCCAGGACCTTCTTGCTGTGAGGTGACAGCGCTAACCACTACACCACCGTGCCGCCCCTTATTATTTTTCTTCCCCAATTATTCTATGTAATTTTATTTTCTATTGTTTACTGTTCTGCTTTTACTTCTGTAAAGCACATTGAACTGCCACTGTGTATGAAATGTGCTATATAAATAAACTTGCCTTGCCTTGCCTACATTCCAATCCATGGCTTGGACAGAAGACTAATCACATGTCTTTAACCCTTTTTACCAGAGGCAGGTTTGAAGTACTCAAGTCCACAACTTGGACTCGAGTACGACTCATGCCCTAATTTTAAAGACTCGTGACTTGACTTGGACTTGAGCACTGGTAACTCAAACTTGGACTTGTGCATTAACTGTATTCGGACTTGTAAATTGGAGACGAGAACTCTGATTTTTTTCTTAATTTTTTGTAACATGCCATAATAATCTGGCATAAGATATTTATGTCTATGTTAATTTTTATATTGATTTTGTGCAACGGTGGTGTAGTGGTTAGCGCTGTCGCCTCACAGCAAGAAGGTCCTGGGTTCGAGCCCCGGGGCCGGCGAGGGCCTTTCTGTGTGGAGTTTGCATGTTCTCCCCGTGTCCGCGTGGGTTTCCTCCGGGTGCTCCGGTTTCCCCCACAGTCCAAAGACATGCAGGTTAGGTTAACTGGTGACTCTAAATTGACCGTAGGTGTGAATGTGAGTGTGAATGGTTGTCTGTGTCTATGTGTCAGCCCTGTGATGACCTGGCGACTTGTCCAGGGTGTACCCCGCCTTTCGCCCGTAGTCAGCTGGGATAGGCTCCAGCTTGCCTGCGACCCTGTAGAAGGATAAAGCGGCTAGAGATAATGATGAATGAATGAGATTTTGTGCAATAGAATGCACATTCACCTGTTCATACGTCATGTTCAGGAACAAACTAATGTTAATGGCGCTAAAATACCTGGAGAGAAGCCCCTAGGCGGCACGGTGGTGTAGTGGTTAGCGCTGTCACCTCACAGCAAGAAGGTCCGGGTTCGAGCCCCGTGGCCGGCGAGGGCCTTTCTGTGCGGAGTTTGCATGTTCTCCCCGTGTCTGCGTGGGTTTCCTCCGGGTGCTCCGGTTTCTCCCACAGTCCAAAGACATGCAGGTTAGGTTAACTGGTGACTCTAAATTGACCGTAGGTGTGAATGTGAGTGTGAATGGTTGTCTGTGTCTATGTGTCAGCCCTGTGATGACCTGGCGACTTGTCCAGGGTGTACCCCGCCTTTCGCCCGTAGTCAGCTGGGATAGGCTCCAGCTTGCCTGCGACCCTGTAGAACAGGATAAAGCGGCTAGAGATAATGAGATGAGATGAGATGAGAACACCCCTAGGAATGCCCGCTTTGCTTATCCAGACTTCTCATGCAGTGGGAAAAAATGCACTGCTGTGTGTTCCATATGTAGAAGAGCTATCAAGGAGACAATGGTGTGTCATTTGTGTCAGACTCGATTCGGATCAAAATTGGACTCGACTCGGATTCGATTCGAAATTTTCTTTAATGACTTGGACTTGAATACTGGGGACTCAAGACTAGACTCGGACTCGCGGTTTAGTCACTCAACTACAACACTGATCAGAGGACAAAAAAAAAAAAGGAATTTCTGCCTGGTTTCAGCTTTTTCTCTGAATCTTGACTTGCCAGAGGATTCCAGAGAATCATAATATTTTGAGAAAGCTGGAGATGCATCAGTTATTGTTCACATGAGATGGCATTTTGGATTTGTATATCATCCAACATGGTGGCAGATGCATACGTTATGCTGTTTTGTCACGTGATTGCATATGAAATATTTTGCTTCATTTGTGCATGCAAAATAAAAAAATTGTGCTGAAACAGTTTGAGAGAATTGAATGGGTAAATGTTTTAATGACGTGATGTCACCCAACACTACATTAACACTAATAAGAAATAATGAAGCATGTATATTTATACCTGAGAATTCACATTCTCAGGTTTAGTGTGTATGCAAAACAGTGTGATCTGGTGCTTATCCATCCATCCATTATCCGTAACCACTTATCCTTTGCAGGGTCATGAGTAAGCTGGAGCCTATCCCAGCTGACTATGGGAGAGAGGCAGGATACACCCTGGACAAGTCACCAGGTCATCACAGGGCTGACACATAGACACAGACAACCATTCACACTCACATTCACACCTACGGTCAATTTAGAGTCACCAGTTAACCTAACCTGCATGTCTTTGGACTGTGGGGGAAACCAGAGCACCCGGAGGAAACCCACGTGGACACGGGGAGAACATGCAAACTCCGCACAGAAAGGCCCTCGCCGGCCACGGGGCTCAAACCCAGAACCTTCTTGCTGTGAGGCGACAGTGTTAACCACGACACCACTGTGCTGGCCGACCTGGTGCTTGTGCGCATTTTAATTTCATAAACATCACAAGCGTGCAGAGAAACGGAGCACAGCGGCTCTGTGGATGGAGAGTACTACCTACTAATAATAATCACAGCAGTGTGTGAGAACAGACGCATGCTTTATTTCAGCTGCAGTGTTTTCATTTTCACCCAGAACTCGTGCATACACTGAGTAACTCTTCTTCTTCTTCTTCTTCTTCTTGCGGAGCTGCGATAGTCAGGTGAGAAAGAGAGTTCAGGCAGGTTGGAGCAGTTGGAGAAGGATTTCGGGAGTCATTTATGATAGGAAAGTCCCAGCAAAAGTGAAAGGTAAGATGTATAAGACAGTAGTGAGACCAGCTGTGATGTATGGATTGGAGGCCATACCCTTAACGAAGAGACAGGAGGCAAAGTCGGAGGTGGCGGAGTTGAGGATGTTAAGGTTTGCGATGGGAGGTTGGACAGGATAAGGAACGAGCACATCAGAGGGACAGCACATGTGGAGAGCTTGGGAATGAAGCTAAGAGAGATGAGACTGAGATGGTATGGGCACATCCTGAGAAGAGATGCAGTGCATGTTGGAAGGAGAATGTTGAGGATGGAGCTGCCAGGCAAATGAAAACGAGGAAGGCCAAAGAGGAGATACATGGATGTGGTGAGAGAGGACATGAAAGTGGCAGGTGTGGTACAGAAGGATGCAGAAGACAGGGAGCAATGGAGCCGAAAGATCCACTGTGGCGACCCCTAATTGGAAGCAGCCAAGAGAAGAAGATACTTTGAGTCTACAAGAAGTAAACTTTGAATATACTGTACAACTCATATTTTTTATTTTGTACTGCAAGTATACCACAAGTAAACTTGTATACTAATAGTTTACTAGTTCTATACTTGTAGTCCACTCTTTAGTTTACAAAAGCATACTTCATAGTATACTGGAAATATACTGTTAGTTACTGGTTATATACTGTACATCTAGTCCACTTTTTTAGTTTTGAAGTATACTGCAATTACTCTTCTAGGTATACTATTAGTTTTCTCACCCTCTGATTTTACTGATGAAATGAAATTGTAAAAATTCAGATGTAGTTTGGTGATGGCGTATAATGACAGCCAGTATGATTCAAGGTTGTCACAATGTTCTCATCTTTGTTTTCAAGTTTGTTGGCAAATGAAATAAGAGAAATGTTTATCTGTCTCTTTGTGGGTAAATAACACTATGTACATAAAAGAGAAGTTGAAGTGCCAACACTGTTTACTCTTAAGCTATTCCACCCCAGAGCTGACCACAGACTTATGGCACATGTAGGTTTAAAAGATGGGATTTAAAACATGCTGCCATATATCACAAAGAAGCCGATATGTGTGGAAAAAGAAGTATTTTATAGGCTACTATCAAAAGGATAAGCACAGCTACAGGGCGAGTACACTTAAACATCTCATCTCGTTATCTCTAGCCGCTTTATCCTGTTCTACAGGGTCGCAGGCAAGCTGGAGCCTATCCCAGCTGACTATGGGCGAAAGGCGGGGTACACCCTGGACAAGTCGCCAGGTCATCACAGGGCTGACACATAGACACAGACAACCATTCACACTCACATTCACACCTACGGTCAATTTAGGCTACGTTTACATTAGACCGTATCTGTCTCGTTTTCTTCGCGGATGCACTGTCTGTTTACGTTAAACCGCCTGGAAACGCCGGGAAACGGGAATCCGCCAGCATCCACGTATTCAATCCAGATCGTGTCTGGTCCGGTGCTGTGTAAACATTGCGGATACGCTGTGCTGAGCTCTAGCTGGCATCTCGTTGGACAATGTCACTGTGACATCCACCTTCCTGATTCGCTGGCGTTGGTCATGTGACGCGACTGCTGAAAAACGGCGCGGACTTCCGCCTTGTATCACCTTTCATTAAAGAGTATAAAAGTATGAAAATACTGCAAATACTGATGCAAATACTGCCCATTGTGTAGTTATGATTGTCTTTAGGCTTGCCATCCTTGCACTTGCAAGTGGTAAGTGATATGCGCTGGGATCACACACACAGCGGCTCAGTCCCGAATCACTGCTTCTGCACTTCACTCGCGCGCTGTGTGAGCTGCGCAGGGCCGGAGTGCGCACCCTCCAGAGGGCACTCGCTGTTCAGGGCGGAGTGATTTGGAGCGCAGGATGCCTGCGGAGCCGAGCGTATCCGTGTATTGGCGTTGCTGTGTGCACGCGAATCGTTTTAAAAACGTTAATCTGATGATCCGCTGATACGGTCTAATGTAAACATGGGCTTAGGCAGCTGGGCCATAGAAGGTTCACGCTGCACGCTGCATGCTGCACGCTACACGCTACACGCGTGTAAAGAAAAGTGGACAAACGTAGCATGACTTGCTCTGGGCCATAGAACGGCGTTCACGTTGCACGCTGCACACTTCACGCGTGAAGCGAGAAATGAACATGCACACTTTTTTCTAGGCGTGAAGATGGAAATTCCAGTCAATGCATGCGGTCACCGCCGCGCCAGCCAATCAGAACGGGTCTAGGGAGATAACTCTATGCTTTCAGGGGAAAACTTCAGAAAAAATATAATTGAATGGTATAATTGAAAAATAGTTCTTCATCGGGATTGTCAAGCAAATTATAGAATGTTCGGTGAAATTCACCACGGGTTTCTCTCAGAAGGAAGTGTTCTCGGCTCCAAATTCTGTTCCTTTTTCTCTTCCTCTGTCTCAGTAAAAGCAGAATGAGGCAATCGTCGTCATCCGAAGAGTCCATATTGTTGGTTACTCGGTCAAAGTAGAACAGACGCAACACGTGAACATCCAAGCATGAAGTTTAATGGCCCAGGGTCCGGTTCTTCACGTGAACGTGTAGCGTGCAGCATGCAGCGTGAACCTTCTATGGCCCAGCTGCCTTAGAGTCACCAGTTAACCTAACCTGCATGTCTTTGGACTGTGGGGGAAACCGGAGCACCCGGAGGAAACCCACGCGGACACGGGGAGAACATGCAAACTCCACACAGAAAGGCCCTCACCGGCCGCGGGGCTCGAACCCAGACCTTCTTGCTGTGAGGCAACAGTGCTAACCACTACACCACCGTGCCACCCCACATACTCTTATTTTTAGTTTAAAAGAAGTATACTAGAAACACTTTAATAAATTTGTTTTTTGTAAGGGAAAACTGAAAAATGTAACAGAAACTGTTTCCTTTTTCACATAACTGTCTTAAAAGTATGCATTTTTTTCTAAATAGCCATGATAGAAAAATATAAATCTGCATTCATGTTTTTGAATTGAGCATCATCAAAATGTGTTCTCTGATGCAGGTTCAGCTTCATCTGGAATATTAAAAAAAAAAAGCTAACGCTTCATGCGAAAGTGAACTGGATCATCCGGAACCACATCATCTGGAGGTTGTTTGAAAGTTGAAATCTCCACAGGACCAGTGCAATGCCACAAAATATCTTAAAGTTTCTTTTACCACAAAAACACATCATTCTTCCTTTTGGTCCCTTGGAAGTTTTGCAGGATGAAATATTTCAAAATATTTCTGCTGTGTGATTGAGAGCTCCGTGGCCATTTGATCTCAAAAGATGTCTAATGCAGCAGTGCAAAGCGAGTTTGATGTGACAGCTCACTGAGTGAAATGTTTCCTCAAGAGAGGAAAGGCACCACTACATACACACACAAACACACGGTCTAAAGAAGGTGAACTTTAATATCTGGAACAGATTGTCACGATCTGCCATTGTGTGTCTGATTCATGGAATATAAGATAACTAACTTAATTTTAACGTAAATCTTTACAGCGTGTTAAAGGTTGTTTGTAGGTCTGCTTATCTGAGAGTGGAGCGAAGGGAGGGGATGGTGGGACGTTGTATGTTTATTTATAAAGCCTAATGAGCCTAATTGATAATTTAGTACTGTAATTGATCCAATATAGAGTGTCTGTATCTGTGCTCCAGAGTGAAGGTGGTCTTTCAAAATGTAGCAGTGACAGTGTGAAATATGAAACCAGGATGATTGGAAAGATTCAGAGGTAAATTTGAGGGACTTTATTCATGGTTTTTCAGATGGAGCTCTCTATATACACTTGAGCACATTAATATGGTAAATTCTGCGAGGGTACTTCAAAAAGTTCTTGGCCTCACCTGGAAACAAGGGGTCTAAAGTCCTTCCCGCACCACATGGCACATTAGGCGGCACCAATCTCTGTTTCTGTAGCCCTCGGTCTCTCACATACAGTAGCTAGAGTTACAGTAGGGGGGCGGTCCTCTGGTAACCACGAGAGTTTGACTCCCCACTCACATCTGGATTGCAGCATGCCTTACCAGACGGCAGTAGGTACCATTTTTATGATGGTCTTTGGTATGACCTGACTGCAAGTAGAACTTGCGATCTCTCGATCAAGAGGCGGACACGCTAACCACTAGGCCAACCTGCGGTTGGAAACAAAGGGCGTAACTCCCATTTTGGGGCATAACTGTATACTATAAAGCCTTATATCAACCTTCAAGCTGGTGTGCTGTTGCTCCAAGACGATGCACCCGTCCACACAGGACAGCTAGCAGCCAACTGTAGCTTTGAACTGTTGCCCCATGGACCTTACCTCACTCGACCCGGCACCGTCCGACATCTATCTGTTCCCCAAACTGAAATCCCACTCACATAGTCACCATTTTCAGAGCGATGATGAAGTCATCCATGCTGTTGATTAGTATCTGGAGGCTCAAGATGTCACCTTCTTCCACAAAGGGATAATGAGGCTAGAACATCGGTGGACCAAGTGTATTGAAGTGAAAGGAGATTATGTTGAAAAATAGTGCAAGAACAGTCTTTCTCGAGACTGTGACCTTTTCTGGGTGAGGGAAGCCAAGATCTTGGGTGCACAGTGAGTTGTGTGTTAACTATATTAAAATTATGCATTTGCACCATTAAATGTATGTATTTACCGACAGTCTCATGTCAAACTGAATGAATAATCAGTTGATTGATTAATAGGTGATTAACTCCTGAGTGTATCTGTTCATATGAGTAGTTCATCACACACACACACTTTTATATAACAGTTGTGGTCAGAAGTTTACATACAGTGACATAAATGTCATGTTGGATATGAATGTCATGGCAATATTTGGACTTTCAGTAATTTCTTTGTACTGTTCATTTTCTGTGGCAGAATGACTGTACAGCATACAGCTTTAATTAAAAAAAAAAACCACTAGAATTTGGTGCACAAGTTTTAATTTTCTTTGGGTTTTCTGAAATCAACACAGGGTCAAAAAATTTACATACAAGCCCAATTCCAAAAAAGTTGGGACGCTGTGCAAACCATAAATAAACATAGTATGGAAATTTGCAAATCATGGAAACCCTATATTTCATTGAAAAGAGTACAAATATAACATATCAAATGTTGAAACTGAAAAATTATTGTTTTTTGAAAAAAAAAATATGCTCATTTTGAATTTGATGTCAGCAACACATTTCAGAAAAGTTGGGACGGGGTAACAAAAAAGACTGAAAAAGTTGTGTCATATGAAAAAACAACCAACCACCTAATTTGGTTAATTGGCAACAGGTCAGTAACATGACTGGGTATAAAAAGAGCATCCTGGAGAGGCGGAGTCTCTCAGAAGTAAAGATGGGGAGGGGTTCACCGCTCTGTGAAAGACTGTGTGGGCAAACAGTGCAACAATTTAAGAATAACATTCCTCAATGTAAAATTGCAAAGGATTTGGGGATCACATCATCTATGGTACATCATATCGTTAAAAGATTCAGAGAATCTGGAGAAATCTCTGTATGCAAGAGACAAGGCTGAAAACTGACATTGGATGCCTGTGATCTTCAGGGCCTCAGGAGACACTGCATTAAAAGCAGACACGTGTCTGTAGTGGAAATCACTGTATGGGCTCAGGAACACTTCAGAAACCCATCGTCTGTGAAAACAGCTCATTACTGCATCCACAAATGCAAGTTAAAACCAAATATAAACAATATCCAGAAACACCGCCACCTTCTCTGGGTTCGAGCTCTTTTACGATAGACTGAGGCAAAATGGAAAATTGTCCAGAGGTTTGACGAATCAAAAGTAGAAAATTCTTTTGAGAAATCATGGACACCACGTCCTCCAGGCTAAAGAGGAGAGGGACCATCCGGCTTGTTATCAGTGCACAGTTCAAAAGCCAGCACCTGTGATGATATAAGGGTGCATTAGTGCACATGACATGGGTAGCTTGTACATCTGGGAAGACAGAATTAATGCTGAATGATCTATACATGTTTCAGAGCAATATGCTGCCATCCAGACAAAATCTTTTTCAGGGAAGGCCTTCCTTCTTTCAGCAAGACAATGCCAAACCGCTTTCTGCACATATTAAAACTGCATGGCTCTGTAGTAAAAGGGTCCAGGTGCTAAACTGGCCTGCCTGCAGTCCAGACCTGTCTTCTATTTAAAACATTTGGTGTGTTATGAAGCACAAAATATGACATAGGAGACCCCAAACTGTTGGGCAACTGAAATTGTATATCAGGCAAGAATGGGACAACATTTCTCTTTCAAAACTACAGCAATTGGTCTCTTCAGTTCCCAAACGTTTACAGTGTTGTTAAAAGTAGAGGGGATGCAACACAGTGGTAAACCTGCCTCTGTCCCAACTTTTCTGAAATGTGTTGCTGACATCAAATTCAAAATGAACATAAATTTTTTAAAAAACAATAAAATTGGTCAGTTTCAACATTTGAAATGTTGTCTTTGTACTATTTTCAATGAAATATAAGACTTCCATGATTTGCAAATTATCGCATTGCGTTTTTATTTACAGTTTACAAAGCGTCCCAACTTTCTTGGAACTGGGGTTGTACAGCACACCTAATATTTGGGTAAAATGTCTCTTCGCAAGATTCACCTTGACCAAACAGTTTTGTTTACCGTGAACAAGCTTCTGGCAGAATTCTGGTTGGATATTTCATGACTCTTCATGGTAGAACTGGTAGAGTTCAATTAAATTTTTTTCTTGATATGGACTCAACTTATAAAGTACAGTCCATATATTTTCAATAGGGTTGAAGTCAGGACTTGTTTTAAGCTTAATGTTAGCCTGCTTTATCCTCCACAACCAGCTCTGCTGCGTGTTTGGGTTCATTGTCCTGTTGTAACTCCCAAGTTGTGTTCAAGTTTCTGATGGTTTATGGTGAAAAATTCTGATGTGGTCCTCCTTCTTCATTATTCCATCCACTTCATGCAATGAACCAGTTCTACTGGCAGCAAAACAGCCCCAGAGCATGATGATCCTACCACCACCACCAGCTGGTACAGTGTCCCTCTGTACATGGTGGTCATTGTGGCCAAACAACTCAATCTTTGTCTCACCTGACCATGCAGCTTTCCTCCAGAAGGCTTTTTCTTTGTCCATGTGGTCAGCTTCAAACTTTAGTTAAGCTTGAAGGTGTCAGTTTTGGAGCAGGGGGTTATTTCTTGGATAGCAGCCTTTTAGTCTATGGTGATCTGAACTGTAGACAGTGATCCATCAGCTTCCAGTTCATGGCAGGGCTGTGCCATGGTGGTTCCTGACCATCCAAACTAATGTCCTTTCAGCTGAGGGTGACAGTTTGAGTTTTCTTGAAGCAAAGTGGCTTGGCAAAGTGACTACACCTCACAATAAGTTGGATACAATTGTTTGAACTGATCTTGGAATTTGCAGTTGTTTAGAAATGGCTCCAAGAGACATTCTGGAGTTGTGTGTATCTGCGATCCTCTTTCTCAGATCTGCACTGAGCTCCTTGGACTTTCCCATTTTACTGTGCGCTGGTCAATCCAGTGAGCGCTGTAAACAAACCCTTCTTATGAAGGCACAGAGAAGCTACCAGCTGTAGTCAATCATGATCACTAACAGGAACTTAAGAGACCTCGGCCTTGGCAAGATAAGAGACATTTTGGAAGTTTCAGCACCTCTGAATTAATAATCTAAGTGAGTGTATGTAAATTTTTGACCCTGTATGTGTAATTTTGCCCCGTGTTGATTTCAGAAAACCCAAAGAAAATTAAAAAACTTGTGCACTAAATCCTAGTGGTTTTTTTAATTAAAGCTGTATGCTGTACAATCATTCTGCTACAGAAAAAGAACAGTTCAAAGAAATGACTGAAAGCCCAAATATTGCCATGACATTCATATCCAAGATGACATTCATGTCATTGTATGTAAACTTCTGAGCACAACTGTACACACACACTATAATTAATATATCTATCTACAGTGGTGCTTGAAATTTTGTGAACCCTTTAGCATTTTCTATATTTCTGCATAAATATGACCAAAAACAATCAGATTTTCACACAAGTCCTAAAAGTAGATAAAGAGAACCCAGTTAAACAAATGAGAAAAATATTATACTTGGTCATTTATTTTTGAGGAAAATGATCCAATATTACATATCTGTGAGTGCCAAAAGTATGTGAACCTTTGCTTTCAGTATCTGGTGTGATCCCCTTGTGCAGCAATAACTGCAACTAAACGTTTCCGGTAACTGTTGATCAGTCCTGCACACCGGCTTGGAGGAATTTTAGCCCGTTCCTCTGTACAGAACAGCTTCAACTCTGGGATGCTGGTGGGTTTCCTCACATGAACTGCTCGCTTCAGGTCCTTCCACAACATTCTGATTGGATTAAGGTCAGGACTTTGACTTGGCCATTCCTAAACATTAACTTTATTCTTCTTTAACCATTCTTTGGTAGAACGACTTGTGTGCTTAGGGTCGTTGTCTTGCTGCATGACCCACCTTCTCTTGAGATTCAGTTCATGGACAGATGTCCTGACATTTTCCTTTAGAATTCGCAGGTATAATTCAGAATTCATTGTTCCATCAATGATGGCAAACCATCCTAGCCCAGATGCAGCAAAACAGGCCCAAACCATGATACTACCACCACCATGTTTCACAGATGGGATTAGGTTCTTATGTTGGAATGCAGTGTTTTCCTTTCTCCAAGCATAACGCTTTTCATTTAAACCAAAAAGTTCTATTCTGGTCTCATCTGTCCACAAAGCATTTTTCCAATAGCCTTCTGGTTTGTCCATGTGATCTTTCGCAAACTGCAGACGAGCAGCAATGTTCTTTTTGGAGAGCAGTGTCTTTCTCCTTGAAACCCTGCCATGCACACCATTGTTGTTCAGTGTTCTCCTGATGGTGGACTCATGAACATTAACATTAGCCAATGTGAGAGAGGCCTTCAGTTGCTTAGAAGTTACCCTGGGGTCCTTTGTGACCTTGCCGACTATTACACGCCTTGCTCTTGGAGTGATCTTTGTTGGTCGACCACTCCTGGGGAGGGTAACAATGGTCTTGAATTTCCTCCATTTGTACACAATCTGTCTGACTGTGGATTGGTGGAGTCCAAACTCTTTAGAGATGGTTTTGTAACCTTTTCCAGCCTGATGAACATCAACAACGCTTTTTCTGGGGTCCTCAGAAATCTCCTTTGTTTGTGCCATGATACACTTCCACAAACATGTGTTGTGAAGATCAGGCTTTGACAGATCCCTGTTCTTTAAATAAAACGGTGCCCACTCGCACCTGATTGTCATCCCATTGACTGAAAACACCTGACTAATTTCTTCTTCAAATGAACTGCTAATCCTAGAGGTTCACATACTTTTGCCACTCACAGATATGTAATATTGGATCATTTTCCTCAATAAATAAATGAGCAAGTATAATATTTTTGTCTCATTTGTTTAACTGGGTTCTCTTTATCTACTTTTAGGATTTGTGTGAAAATCTGATGATGTTTTAGGTCATATTTATGCAGAAATATAGAAAATTCTAAAGGGTTCGCAAACTTTCAAGCACCACTGTACACATACCATACACACACACATATATATATACACACACACACTGTTGATAACCTTCTTCTGTACAATACATCCTGTTTCAGACTGTGTAACTGAATCGGTATGCTCCTGAGCTCTGCTCTGTGTGTGTGGAATTACGTATTTTCCCAGGTCGACCTTAAACCTGAATGCCAAGCTCTGACTCACTCTGCTCTAATTCAATAATTGTCACTTATTGTGGATGTATGTGTGATGTGTTATTACACAGCGCTCGATCTCGATCTGGCCTTGGCAGCTCTATCCAGCTCACACACTCCTCATTATGACACTCGGAGCTACAGATAAAGTAGCACACAGCTCATAACAATAGCCAGCTTTCACGAGGAGGAGGATGAACTGAAGGGCAATCCATTTCTTTCCTACCAGTTAAAGACTGAAGATTGTGAGAAAGTGAGAAAGAGGAGGGAAAGGAAAAGACTCCTACATCTATTTTTAATAAAATTCAGTCCTGAGCTCTCCTGGTTAATAACATTAAAAGTTAAATAAAGACATTTGTACTCATAGAATGGCAGAGATGTCTGTGGTGGAAATGTCAGTGAGGCCCACTGGTGCAAAAGATAATGTGTGTGGCAGGTCGGAAAAGCCTGCCATGTCGTCTGTTTGCATGTACAGTGGACACAAAACGTCTACACACTCTTGTTAAAACTTTAGGATTTTGTGATGCAAATTTCAATGAATAAATGAAACCAAGAACAATCTTTTTTCAACTTTGAATGTGATATCGTAATCAACAAAATTCAAGTACAAACAAATAGAAAGGTCTCATCTCATTATCTCTAGCCGCTTTATCACCAGTCACCCTAATGTCTTTGGGCTGTGGAGGAAATCGGAGCAAACCCACGTGGACAACATGCAAACTCCGCACAGAAAGGCCCTCGCCGGCCACGGGGCTCGAACCCGGACCTTCTTGCTGTGAGGCAACAGCGCTAACCACGACACCACCATGCTGCCTCAAATAGAAAGGTTTTATGGAGAAAAAAGAAAGAAAAATCTTGCAGTAATCAGGTTGCAGAAGTATGTACACCCTTTCATAATGACATGTGACTGTTTAATTCTGAACACAGTCACATTCAGATTAACTCCAATAAAAAAAGTTTAGTTGCTTCTGTAGGAGGGGTAGCATGCTGGTGTAGTGGTTAGCACTGTTGCCTCACAGCAAGAAGGTTCTGGGATCCAGCCCAGCGGCCAACGGGGGCCTTTCTGTGTGGAGTTTGCATATTCTCCCCGTGTGTGTGTTTCCTCCGGGTGCTCTGGTTTCCCCAAAAGACATGCAGGTTAGGTTAATTGGTGGCTCAAAATTGACTGAGTGTGAATGGTTGTTTGTCTCGATGTGTCAGCCCTGCGATGATCTGGCGACTTGACCAGGGTGTACCCTGCCTCTCGCCCATAGTTAGCTGGGATAGGCTCCAGCTTACCCACGACCCTGCGCAGGTTAAACCGTTACGGATAATGGATGGATGTTTCTGTAGGGTTTGTTCTTCTGTTGGACATCTTGATTTCATCTCATGGTCTCATAGTTCAAAAGGTATCAGGAGACAGGTAAAAAAAAAAATTCCAAAATATGAAATGTACTGTAGAACACCATGAAGGTCATCATCAACAAATGGAGAAAATGGGGACCTACAGTGATGAGAACAGGATGCCATGACAAAACTGATGAAAAGGACAAGACGACCTACAGCAACATTAAAGGAGCTGCAGGAATATTTAGCAAATACTGGTCACTCTGTGTGACACATATGACAATTTCTCATTCATGACATGTCTGGGATAAAGGGTGACTAGATGGAAAAGCTCTTTCATGGAAAAAAAAAAATCTATTTTTATTTACTGTCTTTTTATTATTTACTATTTGATCTCAAGTGCATTAAGAAGGCAAGAAACTTGTTCACTAACTTTTGACGAAGCATACCTGTTAATTGAAAAGCATTCCAGGTGACCACCTCATACTACAACCCCGATTCCAAAAAAGTTGGGACAAAGTACAAATTGTAAATAAAAACGGAACGCAATAATTTACAAATCTCAAAAACTGATATTGTATTCACAATAGAACATAGACAACATATCAAATGTCGAAAGTGAGACATTTTGAAATTTCATGCCAAATACTGGCTCATTTGAAATTTCATGACAGCAACACATCTCAAAAAAGTTGGGACAGGGGCAATAAGAGGCTGGAAAAGTTAAAGGTACAAAAAAGGAACAGCTGGAGGACCAAATTGCAACTCATTAGGTCAATTGGCAATAGGTCATTAACATGACTGGGCATAAAAAAAGCATCTTGGAGTGGCAGCGGCTCTCAGAAGTAAAGATGGGAAGAGGATCACCAATCCCCCTAATTCTGCGCCGACAAATAGTGGAGCAATATCAGAAAGGAGTTCGACAGTGTAAAATTGCAAAGAGTTTGAACATATCATCATCTACAGTGCATAATATCATCAAAAGATTCAGAGAATCTGGAAGAATCTCTGTGCGTAAGGGTCAAGGCCGGAAAACCATACTGGGTGCCCGTGATCTTCGGGCCCTTAGACGGCACTGCATCACATACAGGCATGCTTCTGTATTGGAAATCACAAAATGGGCTCAGGAATATTTCCAGAGAACATTATCTGTGAACACAATTCACCGTGCCATCCGCCGTTGCCAGCTAAAACTCTATAGTTCAAAGAAGAAGCCGTATCTAAACATGATCCAGAAGCGCAGACGTCTTCTCTGGGCCAAGGCTCATTTAAAATGGACTGTGGCAAAGTGGAAAACTGTTCTGTGGTCAGACGAATCAAAATTTGAAGTTCTTTATGGAAATCAGGGACACCGTGTCATTCGGACTAAAGAGGAGAAGGACGACCCAAGTTGTTATCAGCACTCAGTTCAGAAGCCTGCATCTCTGATGGTATGGGGTTGCATTAGTGCGTGTGGCATGGGCAGCTTACACATCTGGAAAGACGCCATCAATGCTGAAAGGTATATCCAGGTTCTAGAGCAACATATGCTCCCATCCAGACGACGTCTCTTTCAGGGAAGACCTTGCATTTTCCAACATGACAATGCCAAACCACATACTGCATCAATTACAGCATCATGGCTGTGTAGAAGAAGGGTCCGGGTACTGAACTGGCCAGCCTGCAGTCCAGATCTTTCACCCATAGAAAACATTTGGCACATCATAAAACGGAAGATACAACAAAAAAGACCTAAGACAGTTGAGCAACTAGAATCCTACATTAGACAAGAATGGGTTAACATTCCTATCCCTAAACTTGAGCAACTTGTCTCCTCAGTCCCCAGACGTTTACAGACTGTTGTAAAGAGAAAAGGGGATGTCTCACAGTGGTAAACATGGCCTTGTCCCAACTTTTTTGAGATGTGTTGTTGTCATGAAATTTAAAATCACCTAATTTTTCTCTTTAAATGATACATTTTCTCAGTTTAAACATTTGATATGTCATCTATGTTCTATTCTGAATAAAATATGGAATTTTGAAACTTCCACATCATTGCATTCCGTTTTTATTTACAATTTGTACTTTGTCCCAACTTTTTTGGAATCGGGGTTGTACTACTACTACTACTACTACTACTACTTTGAGCTAGCTCGGACATCGCCGACTAGCTTCCTCCATTCTTCACGGTCATCTATGATGTTTTTCCAATTCCTCAGTGGGTAATCCGGTGTCTTTCCTCAACTGGTCAACATAAGTAAGTGCTGGTCTTCCCCTCCTTCTTCCTCCTTCCTTTGGCTCCCACAGAAGAACTTGACTCCTTAATTCCTCCCTTCTCCTGCACATGTGCCCTATAAACTTCAGCCTCCTTACACGAAGTGATGATGATATGCTGCTGAGGTTTCCATACGGCTCATTGTTCAATTTGTGATCTTTCCAAGAAACACCGAGAACTGCTCTTAGCATTCATGTGAATGTGCCATCTAATTGGTTGTTCATATCCTTTGTACTGTAAGTGTCTAGCACTCAGCACTGTAAAACAAAACACTCAACTGTCACTCTGAAGGACCGTATTTTTAGCATTCTTTCTAGATCAAATTTCCATACTTTGTCCATTTTGTTCACTGCATGCCAAGCTAGTCCAATTCTCATTTCCATATCCATCTTGCTAGATTCTATCCATGAACTGAGATACTTAATATCTTCAACCTGGTTAAGTATCTCATGAGGAAGCTGGTTACAATAATGCCAATAGTGTGCAAAGCATCATCAAGGTAAACGGTGGCTACTTGGAAGAATCTAAAATAATCAAAGATTTTGTTTACCACATAATTCCATGTGTTATTTCATCGTCTTGATGTCCTCAGTATTGTTCTACAGTGTATAAAATAGTCACCCCCCCATGAATGAGTAGAGGAAGGGTGTACAAACTTTTGACTGGTAATATATATATATATATATATATATATATATATATAAACACACTACGTTGCCTGGGTTTTGCAAAATTCTGGTTTGCCCCCAGACTTCCATGTCAAATTTGTTGAAGATCCATCGAGAAATGGTGATGTTAACCCAAGACAAACAAAAATCCAAACATCCACCACCCAGGGGCCCACTGGGGACCCCCTGGGGTCCAAATATAGAATTTGAGTTCTGCCAAATTGTGGCTCTCTCCTGTACCTACATGCCAAGTTTAGTGAAGATCTGTTGAGAATTTGTGTTGATAAATGAAAGGAATTGAGGGATGGGGTGGATGTTGTGCCCCCCAGGGACCTCCCTGGGGCCCGTACATGGATTTTGTTTATATCTGCAAAATTCTGGGTCATCCCCGGACCTACTTGCCAAATTTGGTGAAAATCCATCGAGAAATGGTGACGTTAGCTCAAGACAAAGCAAACAAATATATATATATATATATATATATATATATATATATATATATATATATATATACACATACACACACACACACACACTACCGTTCAAAAGTTTGGGGTCACCCAGACAATTTTGTGTTTTCCATGAAAAGTCACACTTTTATTTCCCACCATAAGTTGTAAAATGAATAGAAAATATAGTCGAGACATTTTTCTGGCCATTTTGAGCATTTAATCGACCCCACAAATGTGATGCTCCAGAAACTCAATCTGCTCAAAGGAAGGTCAGTTTTATAGCTTCTCTAAAGAGCTAAACTGTTTTCAGCTGTGCTAACATGATTGTACAAGGGTTTTCTAATCATCCATTAGCCTTCTGAGGCAATGAGCAAACACATTGTACCATTAGAACACTGGAGTGAGAGTTGCTGGAAATGGGCCTCTATACACCTATGGAGATATTGCACCAAAAACCAGACATTTGCAGCTAGAATAGTCATTTACCACATTAGCAATGTATAGAGTGCATTTCTGATTAGTTTAAAGTGATCTTCATTGAAAAGAACAGTGCTTTTCTTTCAAAAATAAGGACATTTCAAAGTGACCCCAAACTTTTGAACGGTAGTGTATATATATATATATATATATATATATATATATATATATATATATATACACACAAAATCTCCAGCTTGCTTGCTTTATAGGGATGTTAAAAACACAAATAATATTGAATTGAATATGGGTAGTATGGTGTTACAGGAAGTGGTGTTGCTGTGGTAAAGATGCAGTCCCAGTTTATTCTGAGCTCAGGTTACTGTTTTGCATTCTCCAGTTTTCTCCCACCTGCCAAAACCATGCTATTAGATGGATTGTCTAGGTTACATTCTATGTGTGTGAATGTGTGTATGCATGCATGCTGACCCGAGCCTGGCTTTCTATTTATGGTGTATTCATATTTCCTCTCCAGTTATACGCTCAATCAACTGCGACCCTGCCGAGGATAAAGCAGTTACTGAACATTAAGGAATGAATGATGCTCATTTATTAAAATATAGATACATCTTTCAACTCAGATAATTCTAATATATCATTTCAAAGTCTCATAAATTCACATGGGGCGGGGGGGGATCCAGTTGGAGCACAAGCGCTATCGATAACCTTGTGTTGCCTTCAGTTACAGTGGATATAAAGTGTACACACCCCATTAAAATGATTGTTTTTTCTGATGTAAAAAAAATGAGAGCATGCTAAATAACTTCAAAACTTTTCCCGTCTTTAATGTGACCTATAACCTGTACAATTCAATTGAAAAACAATTGAATCTGTCAGGGGGAACAACAAAAAATAAAAAAAACATACAATAAGCTGGTTGCATAAGTGTGCACACCCTTAAACTAATATTTTATTGAAGCACCTTTTGATTTAATTCCAGCATTCAGTCTTTTTGGGTTCATGCCTACCGTCAATTAAAATGACTCTGATTAACCCCAAATAAAGTTCAGACATTTACTCAGTTACATTCTCCAGCGAAAGCCAGGGTTCACAGAGAGCTTACAAAGCATCAAAGGGATCTCATTGCTGAAAGGTATCAGTCAGGAGAAGGGGACAAAAACATTTCCACAGCAGTAGATATACCATGGAGCACAGTGAAGACCATCATCAAGAAGTGGAGAAAATATGGGACAACAGTGACATTACCGAGAACTGGACGTCCCTCCAAAATTGATGAAAAGACAAGATGAAAACTGGTCAGGGAGGCTGCCGAGAGGCCTACAGCAACACTGAAGGAGCTGCAGGGATTTCTGGCAAGTACTGGTTGTGTACTACATGTGACAATCTCCCGTGTTCTCCATATGTCTGGACTATGAGGTAGGGTTGCAAGACAGAAGCCTTTTCTTACAAAGAAAAACATCAAGGCCAGGCTAAATTTGGAAAAAAAAAAATTACATCAACTCTCCCAAAAGCGTGTGGGAAAATGTGTTATGGTCTGATGAAACCAAGGTTGAACTTTTTGGCCACCATTCCAATGGGTATGTTTGGCTCAAAAACAACACTGAGCATCACCAAAAGAACCCCATACCCACGGTGAAGCATGGTGGTGGCAGCATCATGTTTTGGGGTTGTTTTTCTTCAGCTGGAACAGGGGCTTTAGTCAAGGTGGACGGAATTATGAACAGTTCTAAGTACCAGTCAAATTTGGCCCAAAACCTTCAGGTGTCTGCTAGAAAGCTGAAGATGAAGAGGCATTTCATCTTTCAGCACAACAGTGACCCCAAGCATACATTGAAGTCAACAAAAGAATGGCTTCATCTGAAGAAAATTAAAGTTTTGGAATGGCCCAGTCACAGCCCAGACCTAAATCCAATTGAAAATCTGTGGGGTGACCTGAAGAGGGCTGTGCACAAGAGATTATAGTATGCAACCAGTTTATTGTGTGTTTTCTATTTTTTGTTGTTCCCCCTGACAGATTCAATTGCTTTTCAATTGAATTGTACCGTACAGGTTACAGGTCACATTAAAGGTGGGAAAAGTTTTGAAATGATTTTTCGTGGTATAATTTTAATGGCGTGTGTACACTTTTTATATTGACTGTATTAACCAAATGATATCAGTTCTACAGCATGCTCGTCTAGACACGGGTTAATGAGAAGACACAGAACTGCTCCTTACTTCACTCAAGCCCTGTCCACATGGCAACGGATTCAGGTGAATCTGATAAAATTGTTTATCGTTTCGGCCTGGCGTCCACATGGCACCGGCGTTTTGGGTGCCCCAAAACGAAATCTTTTGCGAACAGTTTCCAGAGTGGAAAGATCTGGCAACGGCGCCATTGCGAAGTCGTCTGGATGAGTAGAATGGATTTGTTTACGATGACGTCACAACCACATGTGCTTCACGCCGGGTAGAAGTGTAACGAACTCGATGCGAGTTGTCAACAAATCCTATAACTTGGTTCATGAAACGCGCTTACAAAATATTTTCACTGTGGATATTTATTGTGTAATGGTGCAAAGTGAGAGAGAGAGAGAGAGAGAATAGCCCTTAGGGCAGAGTCAATCCCGCCAGCAAAAATAGGGAAAAAAAAAATGGAGCGATCTCACCTCTTCAGATGTTGGTTTAAGTCCTACAATACATTCCTCAAAAAGGGCGTAGAAGAACAAATTAATCCATCAACGTGTAGCATTCGATTTATTCCAGACCATTAAAGACGCCGCCTTCCGCGTAGAATCATACGTCATCCTCGCCGCCATATTGGATGGGGCAAAGCGGAGAATAAAGATGCCTCATTCATGTGCTGCGTTTAACTGTACCAACAGGTTTGCCGTCCAAATGAGATCGCATGGGATTACCTTTCACAGGTGAGACTGGAAAAATACTTTTCAATGTATTTGGTCATTATAACGTAATTTTACGAACAGATTTTTCTGAGGGCGGCACGGTGGTGTAGTGGTTAGCGCTGTCGCCTCACAGCAAGAAGGTCCTGGGTTCGAGCCCCAGGGCCGGCGAGGGCCTTTCTGTGTGGAGTTTGCATGTTCTCCCCGTGTCCGCGTGGGTTTCCTCCGGGTGCTCCGGTTTCCCCCACAGTCCAAAGACATGCAGGTTAGGTTAACTGGTGACTCTAAATTGACCGTAGGTGTGAATGTGAGTGTGAATGGTTGTCTGTGTCTATGTGTCAGCCCTGTGATGACCTGGCGACTTGTCCAGGGTGTACCCCGCCTTTCGCCCGTAGTCAGCTGGGATAGGCTCCAGCTTGCCTGCAACCCTGTAGAAGGATAAAGCGGCTAGAGATAATGAGATGAGATGAGAGATTTTTCTGACTGTGGCTAATATGAAGTCTCACGCATAATAGTTTATGCGCATGCATCCTTACTACTTCTATTATTCTGGTGTCTCCGATGGGACCGTCTTACAGCGCACCTAGAGGTGTGGCATGTGTATTGCATCGTTTTCAGCAAGCGTTGCGTTGCCATATGTACCTGATATTTTACTGATCCATTGCCCATGTGGACGCGATATATATATTTTTTAAATCTCGTTGCCGTTGTCGTGTGGATGTAGCCTGAGTTGTTGAATCTCAGAGACTTTGAGTTAGAGAAAGCTGCACATTGCTGCTCTGAGTGGATCGTTGCCATGCAGATCACACACTCAGGTGCTATTGTAGGATCAGTGTTTGAGAGACGCTGATAATCAAAACATGTTTTCTCACACTTTTGATGTGCTGCATTGCTGAATAATGCAAGCATCAACTTGGCAACCTACAGAGAAGCAGAACTAATATCATTATGCAGGCATTGTGACAGGGAACTAATGTCATTACACAAATCCCTGAGGTGGAGGCAAACAATATGAAGGACAAACCCACACAGTAAATCTGGTTAAAAAAATAAATAAAAATAATAAAAAAAAACATAAGAAAATTTGTTGAGAATCATTTTACATCACATCCATCAATTGGTGCTTCATCAATATTCACACAGGAAAATTACATGCAATGTATTTAAAGGAGATATGCAGAACCATGGTCTCACTTTCGTTTATAAATGCCTTGAAACCTCAAGAATGGCACAGGAATAGTTAAGCGTTAACAATAAATCTAATATCGTAATTTTTACAATTAAAGTGATTCATATAGGTAGCGGTCCGAGTGAATGACCTTGACATCTGTGACGTCACAGCAGGAAGTCTATTGGTCTCATCGCCATTTCCGCTATACTAAAACACAGAGCTGACTGCAACTCCGATCCTCCATTTTGAGCTAATTTATCGCCATGCCATGTAGATGTGTTGCTGGCGGGTGCAGCAACATGACAGAAGGTGGATTTACGTTGCATTCATGGCCCAAGAATGTTCAAACTGCAAAGATTTAGATGCGTTTTGCAAGTAGTTCATGGGCGCATTGGGCGCCTATGAAGTGGTCTCTCCTCTGCTCTGCACATTTTACTGAAGACTCGTACGAGACCTCTGATCTGTTGAGGAGCGTTGGCTATCAGCCCGTATTGAAAGAGAGTGCAGTACCAATAATTAAAGAAAACTACAAGAAAAGGAAATTATTCATTTTATTTATTTATTTAAAAAAGGAAAGTAAGTTCAGTTGCACCAGTTCTCCCGGAGTGTGAGCCTAGGGTTGTTGGTAAAACCTGGGACGGAACAGGACGTGACATTATCGCTCGGGCAGTGACCTCCCCACGGTTGTTGCTAAAACGGGTGACATCCCGTCCTGGGTTTTAGTAATTGCCTGAGCCGAGCAGTAATGGCGGAGTACTCAGTATGGAGAAAATGGAGAATGAGTGGAGCAGCCGTCTGATTTCTCCGCTGGATATGCTCGCCTCAGCAGCAATATTGTGCCCTTATGTGGAAGAAGCGAATAAACGGAGAACTAAATGAACAACTGAAAGTCAGATTGTTTCAAAAACAATCAGCCACAAGATTGGCCTTCAAGAAGCGAGAACACAGACGGGTAAGCTCCGACTCTCATTTGGATACAAAACACTCGTTGTTTATCTGCATTTAGATTAATACATGTAACTTATATTGTGTGTTTAAGTTACCGGTCTAAGATTATTTAATTTGCTTCAGAATGTGATTGTCTCAGTTCATCTGATTATTTAATTAGCCTTTTATGTTTTATCAGTGAAAATGCATGCATGTACATGTATGTTGCATAAGTTATAACGCCTATCCTGTTTTAATGAGAGTCAACCCACAATCAATGAAGTCAAATCAGTCTTAGTTGAACAAGTCAGTAACGGTATTTCTTACTTTCACTGTAAATTTTTATTTATATGACTTTGGTCTAAAGGCCTCGGCCTTAAAACTGGTTCCCGCTGTGACGTCACGCACTCAGGGCTGGCTGGCTCAGCGGGGCAGCTTGAATGCCAACTTTGTGGTCGATTTTAACTCTCAAAAAAAATATATATTTTTATTCCAACCATTCACACCCACACCTACGGTCAATTTAGAGTCACCAGTTAACCTAACCTGCATGTCTTTGGACTGTGGGGGAAACCGGAGCACCCGGAGGAAACCCACGTGGACACGGGGAGAACATGCAGACTCCACACAGAAAGGCCTTTGCCGGCCACGGGGCTCAAACCCGGACCTTCTTGCTGTGAGGCGACAGCGCTAATCACTACACCACCGTGTTGCCCCGCTTCTGTAAACCATTTAAAAAAAAAAGGTCACGTGAAAAACTTAAATCCGGTGGAAAAAAATTCTGATGTGAAAATAAACACATGCATTACATGTGAAATATAATGACGTTTCTGAAAAAAAAAAAAGAAAGAATATAGCCGTCGGCACGGTGGTGGTTAGCGCTGTCGCCTCACAGCAAGAAGGTCCGGGTTCGAGCCCCGTGGCCGACGAGGGCCTTTCTGTGTGGAGTTTGCATGTTCTCCCCGTGTCCGCGTGGGTTTCCTCCGGGTGCTCCGGTTTCCCCCACAGTCCAAAGACATGCAGGTTAGGTTAACTGGTGACTCTAAATTGACCGTAGGTGTGAATGTGAGTGTGAATGGTTGTCTGTGTCTATGTGTCAGCCCTGTGATGACCTGGCGACTTGTCCAGGGTGTACCCCGCCTTTCGCCCGTAGTCAGCTGGGATAGGCTCCAGCTTGCCTGCGACCCTGTAGAACAGGATAAAGCGGCTACAGATAATGAGAGAGAGAGAGAGAGCGAGAGAGAGAGAGAGAATATAGCCGCAAGCGGCAATGAAGGGGAGTACCTCTGGGATACCAAATCTGGCATGAATCCAACAAACTGCCTAGGAGGAGAACGTCAAAATGTAACACGTGTCAAAATTCCCAAAACCAAAAATAAACCCACTTCCTGTTGAGTACAGTTAATACTTTACGACTTTGTTCTTCTTGGGGCATCCTGTGTGTGTGTGTGTGTGTGTGTGTGTGTGTGTATATATATATATATATGTACATATGAGTGTTTAGTCTACGTCTAGTTCATCTAGAGTGTTTATGCTGTTTATATTGTCTGTTTGAGTGTTTAGTCTGTGTGTAGTTCTTATCTAGTGTTTATACTGTTTATATTGTTTGAGTGTTTAGTCTATGTCTAGTTCCTATCTACAGTGTTTATACTGTTTATATTGTTGTTTGTTTTTTTTCAATTATTCTATTTTTATTTATTGCATTGCCTGTTTGCACCGTGGGTCAGAGAGGACTGATATTTCATCTGTGCTGTATGTCGAGCATGTATAGCATATTTGACAAAGTTGACTTGATAGTGGGGCTGTTAAGCTCTTATTATCAGAAGAATTGTGCACAAAATGAAAAAAGCATGAAACTTTCAGAGTTTGTTCTTGAAGGCATAAGCTTTAATTTGAGACGTGGAGGCATTCTCAGTTTGACCTATGGGGTCAGCTAGAGGTCATTGACCTCCATGATGGCACATTTCTATGCATGAAATTAGAAAAGGCTGTATTTTAACACCTAAATGTGATGTAAATATAAAATAAAGGTGTTTTTCCATGTTACTGGGCATGAAAGAATCATATATAATACTGATATTCCTCTTAGGGGTAACTTCAGGGGTCAGGTAGAGGTCATTGACCTTTGAAATTTGAAGTTTCTATGCATGACATTCTAGACGGGTGTATCTTAGGATCTAAATGCGATTAGAAATGTGAAATTAATGTGTATTTCCTTGTTTCTGACCATGAGAAACCCATTTTTAATACTGGTATTACTCTTACAGGTCATCTCTGGGGTCAGCTAGAGGTCACTGACCTCCAGCATAATGCATATCTATGCACGAAATTAGAAACGGGTGTATCTTAGGTTCTAAATGTGATAGAAATGTAAACTAAATGTGCATTTCCATGTTTCTGGCCATGATAAACTAATTTCTAATACTGATATCATTTTTATAAGTCACCTCTGAGGTCAGCTAGAGGTCACTGACCTCCACGATAATGCATTTCTAAGCATGAAATTAGAAACAATCTATCTTTGGATTAAAATGTGAAATACTGTAAATGCAGGGGTTAAATTGGGCCGGGGCTGTCTGGGGCTGAGCCCCGGCACATAAGCTCGGAGCAGATGGCATATGATCACGCACACATCAAAAGCAACAAACCCTTTTCACGATTTTCAGTTCTGAATAATTAAATATCGTTTTATTAATCAATAAACCCATGACTTTTATGAGATAGATCATAGTTTTCCTGATAACAAGACAACCTGTCAAAGCTATTTAGAACAGAACTTGCGATCAGAGATTCTGGTTTCTGGAACACTGCGTGGGTTGCCAATTCCGCTTTTTATAAGCGACTTTGGGGTTTCTTTTTTTGTGAGCTCGCTTTAAAAAAAAATCAGAAGTCGTGGTTTGCGGGTTTTTGGGCTTGTGTTTCAGCGTTGTGACTTGTTTATAATTTTCTCCGTACACCGTCTCCCCTTTTACCTGCATACGATCCTAATCCATCAGAGGTGCTTGAACGAACTGTCTGTGCATTTGGCGAGTTCAATTTCCATAGTCCCCAGTTATCGACAGAAATTAGCCAGGGGGAAGGGGGAGATAATCATTATCATATTTTTTATTATTAAAAACAAAATATCAAATAATACTGAAGAGGGGAAAAAATAATACTGATCTAAATATGTTGTGTTTTTATTTTTAGACAGTATGTGTTTAGCAAAACACATACTGTCTAAAAATAAAAACACAACATATTTAGATCAGTATTATTTTTTCCCCTCTTCAGTATTATTTGATATTTTGTTTTTAATAATAAAAAATATGATAATGATTATGTTCACTGTATTGTTAATATTATTAGTGTTTTATTATTTATTGTTAATATTTAATTTAATGTTAATTTATTATTATTTATTGTTAATATTATTAGTGTATTATTAGTGTAATTATTATTGTTATTATTATGTATTCAATTATTTATTTGGCATGTGGTGCTTTTTGTATTGTCTAGAACATGCATAAGATGAGCATATTATAGCAGCAAAACACAAGCACAATCATTTGAATGCAGCAAAAGTTTTGCTGCATTCAAATGATTGTGCTTCTATTTTGCTGCTATAATATGCTCATCTTATGTATGTTCTAGACAATACAAAAAGCACCACATGCCAAATAAATAATTGAATACATAATAATAACAATAATAATAAATGCTTCCAATGTTATAGTGTTGTTTGTATTTGGTTGCATTCACTGCATGAATATATTTGATTGACAATTTGACTGACAGTGTTTTGGCATATTTAACATTTATCCTCCAAAATAAATCAACTGTTTTGGTTTAAGATTGTGCAAGCCTTCAAATTTTCTCACTGAACATTTCTCCTTCACATTTTTCACCTGTAGGCATGTGACAAGATTTAACATGATATTGCTCAGCCTACCTCTGTAAAGTCAGCTAACAACTTATTAAAATGCACCAGAATTCAGCAAATAACATGTATGATAATAAAAAACTTCTGGGGGAGGACCCCCAGACCCCCCACTAATCATTTCCTTCAAACTAATGTACAACAACCTGTACAATCTGTTACATTGGCCAACCAATCTACATTCAAACTGCCATAATGTGTAGGGGGGCACTACAAGACACACATAGGCCTACAACACAGAGATAAGGTGTATATCTCTGTGCAATATGATATGGTTATCAAATTAGAGGGTTATTTTCCAAAAAGTATATTGGGGCAGGGCGGCGGGGGCAGGGGCGGGTACCAGGCAGAGCCCCCCCACATAACCAATCCCAATTTAACCCCTGTGTAAATGTAAAGTAAATATATGATTCCATGTTTCTGGACATGACACAACTCATTTCTGATAAGTAAAACATCTCCAGTGGTCACAAACTATGTCAGAAGCTGAACACAGTTGCCCCATTTCCATTGATGATTTCAAAGTGAGTAATGTTTTGGAGCATTTGCTCTCATTTGCACTAGAGTTGAAGAATACAGTATATTGTAGTTTAATTTTCAGTCATTTTAATGTTGGACATTGATAGGGCAATTCTAAATTCACAGGAATAACTATATGTCAGTCTAGCAGAGGTAGAGATTCAACGGCATTTTCATGTTCATGTTTTGTGTGTAGCCCATTATTTTCCCGCGGTTCAGAGTGGGGCAAGATCACTGGAAAACATCCCCCCTACACAAGATGCTTTGAGGCAACACATAAAAAGAGCAATGTACCAGGCTAATATATGGAACCTTGCTTTGGTTTCTCAACCATGTTTGCCCAGTCCATCAGACTGGGGATGGATTGACACCGATGCTGGATGGCAGCCACTTTGGACAACACTCCCTGAAGCTTCACAGGCTTGCTATGAACTTGTGCACTGTGGTTGCAAAAAGGGTTGTACTGGGCACTGTAGATGTAAAAAGGCAGCCTTAAAGTGCACAGCACCGTGCACATGCTCTGGTGACTGCAGCGACTAAATCAGTGTTCTGTAGTTACAATTTGTAGGCCAACATTGTAATCCCCAAAGGTCAAGGCCCTTAGAATAAATGTAGATACTATAAGTGATTTTAAAATGTTCTTTATGGAACCTGTTCAACTGTTTACACTGCATTTAGAGTTTTGATTGTAGTTCAAGTTTTTGATTAGTTAAAGTTTATAATTTCTGACAAGTTGAAGTATATTTCTGTCATGTTCATATTCATATGGAATTGTTTCTTACAATCCAAAACACATGAGATGTTTATATAGATTTATCAAAATGTGGGATGTTTCCCAACCTTGCCTGTTCTCCATGATGTTGACCTCTCAGAATGATATCAGTATCAAAAATGGGTTTCTCATGTACAGAATCGTAGAAATACAAATTTAGTTTACATTTCTATCACATTTAGAACCTGAGGTACACCCGTTTCTAATTTTATGCATAGAAATGCATTATGCTGGAGGTCAGTGACCTCTAGCTGACCCCAGAGATGACCTGTAAGAGTAATATCAGTATCAAAAATGGGTTTCTCATGGTCAGAAACAAGGAAATACACATTAATTTCACATTTCTATCACATTTAGATCCTAAGATACACCCGTCTAGAATGTCATGCATAGAAACTTCAAATTTCAAAGGTCAATGACCTCTACCTGACCCCTGAAGTTACACCTAAGAGGAATATCAGTATTATATGTGATTTTTTTCATGTCCAGGCACATGGAAAAACACATTTATTTTACATTTACATCACATTTAGATGTTAAGATACAGCCTTTTCTAATTTCATGCATAGAAATGTGATATCATGGAGGTCAATGACCTCTAGCTGACCCCAGAGGTCAAACTGAGAATGCCTCCACATCTCAAATTAAAGCTTATGCCTTCAAGAACAAACCCTGAAAGTTTCATGCTTTTTTCATTTTGTGCACAATTGTTATGCTTAACAGGCCCACTATGACTATACATCTACCAAATTTGACATGGATAGGTGAAAACTATATACTGGGCAAAAGTCTGAATGACGTGGGGGCGCGATGGAGTTTCCTGGACACACCCGGGGCCAAGCCTCTATCCCTGAGTAGTGGTGGCCAGGGGTGATGTGTGTACCAAATTTCATGAGTTTTCACCTCAAAAATGGCCAAGGCTTGAAGAAAAATAATAATTCAAAGAAGAATCCTTAGGAAAACAATAGGGCCTTGCACCTTGGTGCAGCGCCTTTCAGTGGACACCAGAGGCCGTGCACCTCTGGTGCGCAGGCCCTAAAAAAGTGTGATTATTCTAAGACAAACTCGAACATTCTTTATTCCCCAAGTGAATTTCTGTAAATTAAACAGCCTTAAAAAAAACTAAGCAAAGAACCAAAACACACTTACCTACCTGTTATGTAGATGGCGAAATGGATGAAAAACACACAACAGCACAAAAGAGAAGCAGCGACAAAACTAATTAGCAATGAACACTCTACAAATGAATGAGAAGAAAGTGTATTTCACTAGTGCCTAGTGTCTCCTTTCTCAGAGGTTTTGTGGTGAACAAGTACCATGTCCTGTATTGAAACAATACCTCATGGATACAAAAGGAGCAAAAGCTTCCCTATCCTTCATCATGCCATCTCTCAGTCACTTGTTTACTCTCTTAGCAAACGAGCCAGAACACAAAACTCGATCCATGTTTATTACTCTGTTAAAGGAGAACTTAAGGCAAATTTTTTCTCATCTCATCTCATTATCTCTAGCCGCCTTATCCTGTTCTACAGGGTCGCAGGCAAGCTGGAGCCTATCCCAGCTGACTACGGGCGAAAGGCGGGGTACACCCTGGACAAGTCGCCAGGTCATCACAGGGCTGACACATAGACACAGACAACCATTCACACTCACATTCACACCTACGCTCAATTTAGAGTCACCAGTTAACCTAACCTGCATGTCTTTGGACTGTGGGGGAAACCGGAGCACCCGGAGGAAACCCACGCGGACACGGGGAGAACATGCAAACTCCACACAGAAAGGCCCTCGCCGGCCACGGGGCTCGAACCCGGACCTTCTTGCTGTGAGGCGACAGCGCTAACCACTACACCACCGTGCCGCCCCGGCAAATTTTTTAATCATCAAAATTCTATTTCTCTCATTTTATTAAATATAGGAATGCATTTTTGATAGCCATTTTGTCGCTGCTATAGCAAGTTATGAGTGTTTGAAATATGCTCTGTAATATATCAGTCCATATGTCAAAGCAATGGCCATAAACGAGATTTGTTAAGACCTGTGCTAGACATTGTAGGACGGAAATAAAATGTACAGCGGAAATCAAAGTGACCAACATCTGCCAACGTTCCCTGTGTTCGAAATCGCTCACTCATTCACTACTCCCTATATAGGGAATTTCTATATAGAGGACTATAGTGAGCTCATTGGTAAAATGAATAAACGCTTTCGGACACTACTCCGTCGCGCTGGTATTTACGTCATTACTGTCGCACAATTAAAACGTGCCAGATCAGTCGGCTGGTGGGTTTTCAAAATAATAAATACATGCATGTGTTTTTGTGATGAATCCATATTATACTGAGCGCATTTCCCACATTAATCAATACAAAGTCCCTGCATCTTTCAGTTCTTTTAAATCAAGGTTGAATCCTTTCTTCTTTGCCGCTGCCTTTTATTAAATCAAATTTGAGACTTTTAATTTCATTTCTTTCAGCGCGACCTTTTCATCATGCATTGTGGGATACTTTGAGTGCACTATATAGGGTGTAAATAATCCTCACTATCGTTTCGGACAGTGCTACAAAATGGCGTCCTCACTATATAGTGAGTAGGGAGCAATTTCGGACACGGGGCAATATCTGCCAACGTTATCAAAAGACGCGCGCGGCCACTTTCGAATGCTGATGTAATCAAGCCGGAAGTTTTGTTTGTGTTGATAGCAATCAGGAAAGTTTGAAAAAAGTAGGCAGTAATCGTCATTTAAACTCGTTTTTGTGCAATATTTCGTTTGGAAAACAGTTTTCAAAATGGCGGCACTGACACCTGGCTGACACTTCAGGTTTCGAAGTCTCACACAAGTCTCGTGAAGATCACGCAGATAAGCGACGCCTGCCGTGGACCAAACGAACTAAATTCAACACGGCTAAAAACCGAATAGGCCGATAAGTATAATATTTAATTGCAATTAGTTGCCAATACGAGTCACGATATAAGGTTACTAAAACCGAAAACATAATTGAACAACACGTTAATTAAGAAATAAAACAAGTTTAAAAATGACTTCAGTTCTCCTTTAAGGCTTTTCCACAAGCAACATGCAGCCAAAGGCTTATTACCCTCACAGCAACCATTACAGATTTTATTTTCACATTAAACTTATTCTTGGTTGATGAATTTATCTTTGAATCGCAGACAGAAGGTTTGCTAATGAGGAACTCATGAGGCCACAGCGCACATGCTTGCTCCCAAATGCCTGGATATAAACGAGCGAATAATAAAAAAACAACAACGGATTTTCAATTAAATTCAGTTACATTAAACAACATTAAGTCAGATTAACAGTCAGATTTTTCATACAGTTGTTGACTTTTAAACCCAAGAAATTCAAGGCCATTATGTGATATGAATGAAGCATAAATTCTTAATAAAGCAGAGGACTTGAGCAGATCTCGTGCAAACGTTTGAAAGCTTCATCAGTCGGCTCATCTCACCATCAGAGCTCTGAGCTTTACTGCTAATTAAACTCCAGAGGCCACGCGGGTCATACACTGGATGGAGAAGTTGGATAATTAAACAGAGGAGATGGGTAAAATGATCTGAGCGAGCCACACTACTGGGATCACCAAAACCTCTGAATATGAATAATAAAGAGGGGGGAAAAATCACGAGGTTTTGCTCACTTGAAGTTAAATGTACTGGATTAACACAACACTAAGTTCATATTTTTATTTTACAAAAGATATTTTCTCAGCACTTCTTGGAAAAAAAAGCCCCAAATCTTGCTTCTTTTAAAATGAAGTTAACAACTAATAGAAAGTGGACATGTGGGATTTCAGTCCATCTTTATGCCATTTGTGTTCCACAGCCTGTAAAACAACGCAACAGGAAGTGCATCTTATACCCCTTTTCCACAAAGGCAGTTTCGGAGATGGCGCTTAATCTCGAACCAGTTCATGTAATCGATCATTCGTGAACCAACCAAAGATCTGGCTCTCGGCCTGGAAAACTGGTTCCAGAGCGGCACCAACAATTGCTGAACGAGAATCAAGAACTGCTTATGTCATGGGCTAGGGGCGGGATTATCATGACCAACAAGACCAGCTAAAACTTTGACCACCATGTTTATGAAACCAGAGTTGGTGTAGCATTGAAGAAGAAGAAGAAGAAGAAGTCCATTATGATTGTTGTGCATGTTGAGGCTGGTTAGTGGTGGTAGTGGGGCGGGTTAACCCAGCTTGGCTGGCTCAGGGGCGTCAGAAGCATTTTTAATGTGGGGGGGGGACACACTGGCGGGGGGTCCTCCGCCAGAAAATTTTTAATTAATTAGATGCCATTTCCTGCATTCTGGTGTATTTTTAACAGGTTGTTAAACACCTAATTTTACCTACAAAAGTCACTTAATTCAATGACTATTTTAGAGACTCAACAATAAGTCCTCATTCAACAACTAGTCCATATATTCATCAGCCTGTTTTTAAACCCACCGCTCTGCCTAAGATAATGAGATGAATGTGACACAATTTATCACCAACGACTTTATGGGTGCATTTTACTTTTTATTTTGTGTTTTCTATTTAGTTTTAGATGTAACACAACATGCCACTGGGCCAAGCAATAGTGACACTCAACTGTATGTTTAAAAATAAGAATATTCATAATTTCACACAATGAACAGGCATGACATGGCATCATGCAAACTTCATAATACACAATCATGCTGTGTCAAGCAACGGTGACACATAAAAAATAACTTCACACAATGAACAGGTGCAATTTTGTTCACCACCAACAGTGACTTTAATGGGTGCATTTTACTTTTTTCCGATTTAGCGATACTCATCTCATTATCTCTAGCCGCTTTATCCTGTTCTACAGGGTCGCAGGCAAGCTGGAGCCTATCCCAGCTGACTACGGGCGAAAGGCGGGGTACACCCCGGACAAGTCGCCAGGTCATCACAGGGCTGACACATAGACACAGACAACCATTCACACTCACATTCACACCTACGGTCAATTTAGAGTCACCAGTTAACCTAACCTGCATGTCTTTGGACTGTGGGGGAAACTGGAGCACCCGGAGGAAACCCACACAGACACGGGGAGAACATGCAAACTCCACACAGAAAGGCCCTCGCCGGCCCCGGGGCTCGAACCCAGGACCTTCTTGCTGTGAGGCGACAGCGCTAACCACTACACCACCGTGCCGCCCGATTTAGCGATACTCATAACAAAAATGACATGGCATCATGCAGTCTTCATAACACAAAATCACACTGTGTCAAGCAATGACACATAAAAGAGAACTTCACACAATGAACAAGTGCAGTTTTGTCAACCTACATGCAATGGTGGTACTACAGTAGCATTTACAGATTAATATAACAAATAGATTTATAGATAGAACTCCTTCTTACATTGGTGCCACCACAATTTCTACCACTTCATAACTTTTATCCCCCTTTCCTTCACAATCCACCTGGAATAACATCCATCTCTCTCCATCACTTTCCTTTCTACTATTCCTTCCCCATACACGGATTTCCCATCTTACTTTCCAGAAAACTGGCAAAGACCAGACAAAACAAGGAATCAATAAATATCATCAGAGCAGACTTGACCTCATTCTTGGCATTACAGTAAGGCAGGCCTACTGGGTTTGAATTAAATGATAGCTAACGTTAAGCTAGCTGATACATCGCCTAACATTGACTAGCCAGCTAACTGCACTAACATTTCCATTGGGACAAAAAAAAAACCTGTCCTGTGGGGAAATTTTGACTGACTTTCCGCTGCTTTGTAAAGAATGTCCTTATGTCCATTGTGTCTGGGGAGGAGCAAATACTGCAAACAATTCATCATCAACCAAGAATACCCCATTAGGCTAAGCTTATTTCACTGTTTAGTTGAATATTAATTTAACGTGGCCTAGGGTTAATTTTGAGGGCACATAACAAAAGAATAAGGTTTTAGCAAAAGCTAGCCATTGTGAGGTTGCAATGGGGCTGACGTCACCTCCTCCACTTTCCAGCAACTGCACCAACACTTCTCTGCTCGCGCTGAGATTCACTTCACTCGCGCGCGGTGAGCTGTTGTAGGTAATGCCGAGAAAACCCGGAGTGGATTTTCAGTGGTCTGTGTATTCTCTTATCGATCAAGTGGAATGGATTCTTTCACGAAGTAATAGACCCCTTCGTAAGCGGAAATTGCGCGCGCAGCCTGGACCCAAAAAAGACTCAGAAATGCCTAGTTGTTGTGTTTTCGGGTGTCAGAATTGTAGCAGTGACGGGGTTAAAATGTTCAGAATTCCAGCAGGATCTCACCCATTTCAAAAAAATCGCCGACGTCTATGGCTACAAGCCATCAAACGTGTAGTCTGGGCTGAAAGCACCATCAAAAACGCGCGGGTTTGCAGCGCCCACTTCATCACAGGTAAGATCAGGCTATTTATTAAATCTTTCTTTTTTATTCTTTCTAGTCTTCGTTTATTGATGTAGCAAAATACTTTGGTAACGTTTGTCTGATTAGCTGGGTCATAGTTACACAATGTAATGAATATCGTTAGCATGTTAACTTAGCTTTGCATGCAATTTTGTTTGTAGGAGAGGTCTCACTTGACTCAAGCAATCCAGATTTTGTGCCATCGTTATTTGTGTATGCCGAAAATCACAATTTTAAAGCAAGGATGGAAAGGTAAAATTGTGTGCCCTCGCTCTAAATGCCAACTTACGTTGAGTGCTCTAACCTAGCTCCCGCCCTGTTCAGTTTCATTTCTGCTCTCTGCCTCTCGCTTTTTACGCAGCTCTGATTTCTCTTAGCTGCACTCTTTACACTATCATTCCTTTCATGCCATCACCTCCTGCAAATTGCTGTTTAGTGTTGGTATTTGCTGTTGTAGCTAAAGCCACATTGCCATCACATCACTGGCATAATTTGATTCAAACAAAATGAATATGAATGTCCCATTGTTAATCAAGTTGTACATGCCCGCACATAACATAATCATATGCGTCTAAAGACTTGTAGGCACGAAGTTTTTCGTGGGTGTACACTGAAGTCTTGTCAATAAGGTACGAGTATATATCTGGCCATTGTATACCAGGGAACTTACTAACATCGTCCGTCCACTCTTTAATTAAATGCGGATCCGGTAGGCGATGTCCACTTGTTAGAGTTAACTTATTTATGTAGCATTCTCGATCTTGTAACGACAATTGTTTGGCATAATCTGACAGCTCATAATGCCGGTCTATGGGCAGCGCCATTGTTTCTGGGTCCAGGCTGCGCGCGCATCCTGGCAACGGTCGGTTTGTTTACAAACATGCGAAGGGGTCTATAGAAACGGCGCTGGGTGAACTAATATTTAAATGTTAAATGTGGGGGGGTCCAAACGAAGAATTATGAAATGTGAGGGGGACACGTCCCCTTCACATTCAATGGTGGCGACGCCCATGGCTGGCTAGTGGCACGAGCAGCAGGGCCAGCAGCTGTGAAATCAGATATATACAGTGATGCAATTATGTGGCTCTATAGTGGCGCTCTACCCTGTGGTAGAGCAAACTGGTTCTTCGAAGGATCGCAAGTTGAAACTGGCATGAACACCAGCCCAGAGCTAGCACTTGGTTTATATTGGTGGAAAGGTGGTATTGATGAACTAATGAGAACAGATTAATCCTGATCATTTCCATAACATGCATATCCAAACTTATCCTAGTCATTGGGAAACAGATCCAGACTACAGCTGCAAGTGTAACTATCAAGTACATTCCCTGAACAGAATGTGGTGTATTGCACATGAAGCAGCTAGGTGGTTGCTATGGTGTCAGAGGTGGTTGCTAAGGTATACAAGGTTGCTAGCATGGTAACATGCCAACATGTTAATGATTAGCATGCTAACAGCTAACAACTAGCATGCTTACGTACTAATGCAAACATGCTAACACACATCATGCTAACATCTAGAATGATAACATGCTAATGTTAACATGCTAACAGCTAGCATGCTAAAGGCGAACATTGTGTGTGTGTGTGTGTGTGTGTGTGTGTGTGTGTGTGTGTGTGTGTGTGAGAGAGAGAGAGAGAGAGAGAGGAGTGAGAGTGTGGTTGTCTGTGCTACTGTATGTTCTCAAATCACAGGATTTTTACACTGGATTTGGACAAATTGGATGTAAACAGAAAAAGCAAACTTCATCCAAACAAACAGGGGAAAAAAAAACCCCAAAGGATAACGTAACAACAGCACCTGTCTTTCAAAGAGTGTGCTATTTTGCGTATTAATTGTATGCCTATAACGAGACCCCATGCTATTCCCACCTGGCATGTGGTGTCAAGCGCCATGTGTTGTCACATCAGCTATTCATTCAAGTCCATTTTAAAAAGCATTTCAGCTCACACCAGTGTATTAGTGACATTCCAGCTTATGCGTGATGTCGCTCTTGTTTTATGCAGGCTTTTTTTTTTAAGACTCATGAAAGATCTCAGGCTTGAGTAACCTGCAGCTGTCTCGTAAAGTGTTTGTATGGAATAATGATACATATTTTATACCAACATGGGACAACAAAACAGAAATATACTTTATTCATGTCCCACTGTCTCACATCATAGTTAATTACAGCTGCAGTGTCTTGCAAAAAAGTTTTCATCCCCCTTGGTGTTTGTCCTGTTTTGTCGCATTACAAGCTGGAATCAAAATTGATTTTTGGAGGGTTAGCACCATTTGATATACACAACATGCCTACCACTTTAAAGGTGCAAATTGTTTTATTGTGACACAAGCACTAATTAAGATGAACAAACAGAAATCTGGAGTGTGCATAGGTATTCAACCCCCCCCCCCCCCAAATCAATACTTTGTACAGCCACCTTTTGCTGCAATTCCAGCTGTAAGTCTCTGGGGGTATGTCTCTATTAGCTTAGCACATCTAGCCACTGGGATTTTTGCCCATTCCTCAAGGCAAAACTGCTCCAACTCCAAGTTAGATGGGTTGCGTTGGTGTACAGCAATCTTCAAGTTATGCCACAGATTCTTAGTTGGATTGAGGTCTGAGCTTTGATCAGGCCACTCCAAGACATTTAAATGTTTCCCTTTAAACCACTCCAGTGTATCTTTAGCAGTATGTTTAGGGTCATTGTCCTGCTGGAACGTGAACAGGTTTCCCTCCAGAATTGCCCTGTATTTAGTGCCATCCATCTTTCCTTCAGTCCTGACCAGCTTTTCTGTCCCTGCAGATGAAAAATATCCCCACAGCATGATGCTGCCACCACCATGATTCACTGTAGGAATGGTGTTCTCAGGGTGTTGGGTTCGCGCCACACATGGCATTTCCCATGATGGCCAAAAAGATCAGTTTTAGTCTCAGCTGACCAGAGAATCTTCTTCCATGTGTTTGGGGAGTCTGGCACATGCTGTTGGGCAAACTCCAAACATGTTTTCTGAAGCAGTGACTTTTCTGGCCACTCTTCCATAAAGCTCCACCCGCTCTGTGGAATGTACAGCTTAAAGTGGCCCTATGGACAGATCCCTCCATCTCTGCTGTGGATCTTTGCAGCTCCTTCAGTGTTATCTTTGGTGTCTTTGTTGCATCTCTGATTAATGTCCTCCTTTCCCAGTCTGTGAGTTTTGGTGAGTGGCCTTCTCTTGTCAGGTTTGTAGTGGTGCCGTGTTCTTTCCATTTTGCTATAATGGATTTAATGGTGCTCCCTGGGATATTCAAAGTTTGGGATATTTTTTTATAACCCAACCCTGATCTATACTTCATCATGACTTTGTCTCTGACCTGTTTGGAAGCTCTTTGGGTTTCATGTTTGCTTAGTAGCAAACATGTTTGCTTAGTTGCAGAGTCAGGGTCCTTCCAGAACAAGTTGATTTATACAGACATCATGTGACAGATCATGTGACACTGATTGCACACAGGTGGATCTTAATCAACTAATTATGTGACTTATGAAGTGAATTGGTTGGACCAGCTCTTATTGAGGCATTTCATACTAAAGGGGGTGAATACCTATGCATACTCCAGATCCCCCCCCATCTTAATTATTGTGTGTCACAATAAAACAATTTGAACCCTTAAAGTGGTAGCCATATTATGTAAATCAAATGGTGCTAACCCTCCAAAAATCCATTTTAATTCCAGCTTGTAATGTGACAAAACAGGACAAACACCAAGGGGCATGAATACTTTTGCAAGACACTGTAATACTTACACCTGGAAGATACATGGCAAAAAAAACAACAACTTACATCTTAGTAAATGGAGAGATCTTGAATATAGTCCAGTTTATTGACTATTTCTTACTGTAAGATTACAATAAATAAAACGTTATTAAGCCCGTTTATAGACATTTGTACTAATTTTAAGCTCAACGGTTTTGTTCTATTGACAAATAATTTTGCAAATATTGAGCATTTATTTCTACAGAGAAAAAAATTCTAGATTTCCAACCAATTGTTGGATTTGCCCCAAACAGATTAAAATCTAAGTGAGCTTTTTCTGTTGCCAGCAGTTTGTATGAAAATGCAGCCGGTGTGAATGGACTGACTCTTGACATGTCACTCATGTGATGTATAGAGGACTTTCACTGACATCACAGATTTTTGTTTATCATCATACAGCGTCCGCCATATTGCCGGGCAAACAAAGAAGCATAGCCACGACAGGTAATAATGAAAATCAAGACAACTGCAGTCAGTGCAATCTCTCTGAAACGATAAAAAAAATATATATAATAATACCAGCAGATTGTGTTATATCCAAAAGCTGAAACACGTAGGCATCACAGATCCATAGAATTTACCCACCGATATATTTATTATTTATTCTGCTTACTGCTCTGGGTATTGTGTTTGCGCTTATTGCTCACTTGTGTGCACGTGTGTGTTCACGTCTTTAGATGGTTTAAATACAGAGGAAGAATTTCACTGTGTTTGAGTGTACATGTGACAAAAATAAAGGCTTCTTCTTAATTTACTCGCAAACGTATTTATTCCACTTGAAGTGTACAGCAAAGCAGTTACCAGATTTGGGACACTACAACATCCTGAACTATTTAGTATTTGGACTTCCAAATACACCAGAGATGCTAAAGGTTTACAGAAGTACAGATGCCTACTCATATTTTGAGTCAGGTTTTGTGCCGGAACATTATGGGAAATTCACAATAAAGAAAAATACCTTATTATGATGAAGGTAAGCTCAAACATGAACTAATCATAATAAACAAACCAGGGCCTAGATCTAGCATATTTTATGGTGTTTAGCCAAGTCTACATTATTAGTACAGTATAGAGCTGCTAAGTATGACATGCTGACCAAAATTCCATCAATGTTACACCAAGTGACGGACTTGCTGAATGTTAAGTTGAGTACACTGAGGCTAGATCTAGAGCTATGTGATTTTTATAACTGAATGGCCTTGAGCTAGAAAAAGTGTTAGGAGAAATAACAGGTGCACAGAGCTTTCACAGTAACCTGATATAGAATGTTCTCCAAAGCATTCCCATGTGTGTGCTATCATCCAGTCTTTCCTGTTTAACTGCAGCTTGCCATTTTTCTCATCTTTCTTGGTTCACCGGGAAGTAGTGAAAAAAGTTAAACCAGGCTTATCGCCACATCTGTTATTACATCCAAAAGAACTACAGGTCTCTGGCATTGTTGTTTTAGACGTAACTTCTACAAGTTTATCTGTAGATGTTTACTGAATTGGGCTTACAATCACTCGTGTACACCTGTGCCGGTTGTTGTCCAACATGAAGCTTGCCAGGCAACATGGCCGCGAAAACAAATCTGCAGTTATGATGACGTCATGTGAAAGGCCCCGATACAGTATTAGTGGAGTGGATAGCTGGTAAAATATTTTACTTGGTGAGCAAAGCACCAAATTTTGCATGAAACTTTGTCTGCATGTACCTGACCAAAAATCATCGTTGGCCACTCAAGTTTCCACCATTTTCAAGATGGCTGCCATGATTTTCAAAATGGTGTCATTTTTACAGTTTTCGCCTACTAGTTTTATTATTATATGTACCATTTTTAATTTAAATTCTTTTCTTTTGCTAATATCTACCTCAATATGACTCCCCATAGCCATAATAGTTATTTTGTACAAAACGGGATGATGGTTTCTCGCATATAAAACATTCATCAAGGCAGTGTGGTTGCTCTTCTGCTGTGGTAATAGGCCTTTGTCTTGTAAATTTAGGTGATGGTTGGTCGGAACGATTATCATCACGTGGCTGGTGTCTCTTTTGAGCTCTTTGAAGTTTGGTGTTATTAAACTTCAATCTACACGACTCGTGATATTTTGCATTGTGTTTTATCAGGGCAGCTTCTATTCTATCGCCTTCATCTATTCGCTGAATGTCAAGAGGAACGGGCATTTCATTGATTTTGGCAAACTCCGGAATATTAGTAGACAACGTTCTATAACCAGAGTCAGTTGTAGGTGAAGGAGATTTGAGTGATTCATTTTTGTCTTCCTGACATATAAAACATTTTTGACCAATCTGTGATATGTTTCTCTTGAGCAGACAAAGAAAGTCGAATTCTTTTCGACATAATTATCAAAACAAATGATCAAACAAACAAATTCAAATGTAATTGCAAAAAGATACAAACGCAGTAATAAGGAAAATGACTTGTCACTATCAATAACTGAAGGCCGAGGGATTATCCTTTTACCACCTACAGCTATAACACTTTAACATATGGGATACAACTAGGTTCGAAGATGGAATTCCTACACCTAGCCCGATCGTTCATCCAGTACAATTTAACTCCCGTGCGATCTGTACACCATTCGAGGGACTTTTAGCCCCGTCCCTCTTGGCTCGGCTCTCCCGCATTGGCACACTCCATCAATTCGGATACGACATCATGACCTGTATATACGGGGCGGATCGTAATGTATTTGGGAGACTTTGTATCAATAATGAACAAAGCTTACACTGAACCCCATGCCGAGTTTAACGGCAGTAAATTGCACCATTGTGCCCTGGTAGTGTTTGCAATTTACTCTTTTGAGAATATAAAACAGTTTCTTATTTGCCCTTTTGAATCAAACTTTTATCATGCTCCTGGACAGTTTTGATCCAGGTTGAATTATTTTGAAAGAATAGTCATTATAACTTCACTCACATAATAACCAAAGCCTTCTACATTAAAATTGTGAAAATCCGGCCAAAAAAACGACCACGATAAAGATACATGTCCATATTTCGGAAATTTGGTTGTTGAAAATGACGCCATTTTGAAAACGGCGGTGGCCATCTTTAAAATGGCGGAAATCGCGATGGCCAACGATTGTTTTGGAAACAGTATGTATCTACATGTATGCCAATTTTCATGCTTTGCTCACCAAGTGAAATATTCTGGTGAAAATTTCATGTTAGCCGCTACACTATATGAATCTCCAGGGTACAGCTCAACCAAAATGGTTTAAAATCGAGGTGGTGTGTGGTAGAATTTTTAAGACCCACTATTCAATATCATGACCAGCTATAACTATTTCAGACTATAACACGCAGACAATAATCAGATCATTTGGGTGGATTGCTTTCAGTTGATTATAGCAGCAATAATGACTATGCAAAATAGACTAAATTTTTAAAAAATGCATAAATGACATCATGTTTAACACTCATTTAGGCTTTGCAGGAAAAATGATCAAATAACACGCATTCGTATATTTAGTCTTTATAAATGAGGTAAAATCCCCAGGTGGAGTGTCATTACAAGTTCTCAGATGTGTCAATGTCAAAGTGTGTTATTTCTTGTCTAAACGACATTAGTCATGACATTTCCTGCTCCATATCCATGTCACGCTGCAGCTTATTATCTGGCCTGTGCTCAGAATAGCAGTGCTGATTTTCTCCGGGAATAATAAGGGACGTATGACAACATGTCACGTCCCTTAATGGAGGCAGCTCCCCCGTTGTGATGGGAGGTGTGGGTATTGCACCGAGTCTGTTATCTGCTTTTCTAAATGGAAAATTGCAGTTTGTGTCTTAAAGGCCTCTCTGAGCTGCCATGAAGAACATTTCCCCAATTACCCAAACCCACAGCCTGTCATTTTTAATACAAACCAGGGAAAAAGGAGCAAATCAAAACACACTGATAGCGACGTTTGGTCGAGACACAACACTTATTGAACAGCTCCATCTAATATGATCATTAAAATGTAGATAAGCTGATGGAGGATGACCTGAATCCGTAACCCTAAAATGGATGAAAAAACAAAACCAAAAACAACTCTTGGGTGAATTTGGATGAATGCTGCAGTCTGAGTGAAGAAAACAATAGAAGGGTCGTATTTTAGGAGCACATTCGATTAGGAAAAGTTTTTGTTTTGGCCCAAGGGAAAGAACAAAAATGTCTATTTTCATGGATTTCTTGTTTTTCTGATGTCCAGCAATTGAGCAAAGAAGGTCAGTGCACAGTGTATGAGCTCAGACGTTCATTCGGTTCTAATGAGGCCATCATTTCAGCTCAGACATGACGTGATCCCTCTGGCAGCATATTATCCTGCTCTCACTGCTTTCTTGGTCATTTAAAAGGAGTGAGCCCTATACCTTCCTCTGCAGAGACCAGGAGTTAACAGACGGAATTCGATTTATTTGTTTATTGTTGACTGGGAGCTTGGAGAATTCTGGCATCACACTGACATGGCAGTCAGGTGCTTCCTGCCATCGTACTAATGGTTAAAATACAAAATGGCTTCTTATTGTGCGTTTTATATAGCACACTAGCACGGGCGATTGCTCTAAGACAACAAGGGAGGCTCAGCCTCCTCTAAAAATGATGAACATCGTGTAGGATGAATTGCGCTAGGCTTATGTTATAGCCGACCTTATAACATTGCTATTTCAGATCCAGAATCATAGAAATATATGTGCTCAACCCAACTACAGTGCGAAATCATTCCCTTATAACTTTCCCCAGTTCGCCTAATGTGTGCGTGAGTTTTTCCCCCTCGTGACAGCGCGATGCAGCCCAGCCTCAGTGGATTGGGAGCTCTGTGCTTGTCAATCTCAAAATGCAAGACGATTATTGGACAAATACTGCGAAAATGCCCGCCCACAGAGTCTCACGGACTCCCAGCCTCAGTGCACTTCAATGGCATTTGGGAGCGATGCGCTTTTCAATCTCAAAATGCAAGACGGTTATTGGACAAATACTGCGAAAACGCCCGCCCACGGACTCCGAGCCTCACATGGGAGGGACATGGCAGTTTCCACGAGGAGACTGGTGATTGGTGAAAGCGGCCGGATATTTTCTTTGATTGACAGCTCGTTTCAACTATAGACAGGCAGCGGACAGTGTTGCCAGATTGGGTGATTTCCCTCCCAATTGGGCGGTTTTAAGTGCATTTTGGTGGGTTTTGAACATATTTTGGGCTGGATAACGTCAGCAGTATCTGGCAACATCAGTTCAGTCCCATGCGGATTCGCAAGTGCTGTGGTGTATTGTAAGAGATCAGCTTACATTTCGATTTCATTCGTTACATACGGTTTCTACCAGCTTTTTTAGTTTGTATATATTTTCATTGTAAATAAAGTGTAAATATAGTGTTGTCAAGTTTGCTATCTTAGTTCCAGAAATGTCGTTTATTTGAGTGACTGAACTTGAACTTGAGGGGGCTAGTCAGCTAGCAAGAAAGCTGCGCACGGATGCCAAGCATTGCTGATTTAATTTTGGCGAAGCCATTTGCCAGTCTTCCTTTCGAGGAAAAAATTAAAATTAAAGAGCAGGGTAGACCAACGCCTCAAATTGACTTGGTGAAAAAGGTAGAGAATAATACTCGTTCCTTTCAGCTCTCCTGGTACGAGAAAGTGAATTGGCTAACAGCAAGTGACCCACATCAACAACAGTAAATAGGCTACTTTAGTAATACGTCATGGATGGACCAAAAATATAGAATCTATTTAAAATGTTTACGCTGAGTATATTATATTGGAATGTATGTTTTTCTGGATATGAATTAAACACAGCTACAATTTGGAAAACATTTTTAAACAAAAACACAGCCGAGGTCAATTTTTAAACAACATGCCACAATTTTAAAATATAAAATGTTTATATTTTAACACCCCCCCCCCCCCAACACCACCATCATGTATATTGGACAGTAGGCTAATGGGCCAAAAGAACCCGTTATTTCACAGTTTGTGACCCTGCCAACAATCAGCCAGATCAGAGGCAAGAGTATGGGCAAAATTGATGTGTTTTTTCTTTTAAAATCTGGAAATATCATAACCGACCAGCCTCCCCTGTTTGAAAGACTACCAGCCGCCACTGCACACTAGAGAGAGATATTTTTATACCATACATGGTAAACAGGAAAGCTTTTGATTTAAATAAAAATTTTACACACACACACACACACACACACACACAGTGTATATCTCATCTCATTATCTCTAGCCGCTTTATCCTGTTCTACAGGGTCGCAGGCAAGCTGGAGCCTATTCCAGCTGACTATGGGTGAAAGGCGGGGTACACCCTGGACAAGTCACCAGGTCATCACAGGGCTGACACATAGACACAGACAACCATTCACACTCACATTCACACCTACGGTCAATTTAGAGTCACCAGTTAACCTAACCTGCATGTCTTTGGACTGTGGGGGAAACTGGAGCACCCGGAGGAAACCCATGTGGACACGGGGAGAACATGCAAACTCCGCACAGAAAGGCCCTCGCCGGCCACGGGGCTCGAACCCGGACCTTCTTGCTGTGAGGCGACAGCGCTAACCACTACACCACCGTGCCGCCCCCACTGTGCATATGAAATATAATATATACAGTATACATACACACTCATAAAATAAAGTATAATATTCTATCCACACTGACTGGATATGAGCAATTGCACGCTCTGATTGGCTACTCTACTACTAAGATATTTACCGTGAGTAGAGAAAAACAAAATGGCAGAGCGTGTTGCTGAAGCAACCAAAGACGAAATAGAAACTCTTCTCGAAAACAAAATCCCCAAAATTATCAAGTATTTAAAATAAACAGAAATAGCTAAAAGAACATTCTTTCTTTTTTTGTTCTTCCCCCAGTATCTCCTGTTCCACACTCCAGCCCAGTTGGTGGCAGTAATGCACCTTTAAGTTGGTTTGCCAGCCACCAAAAAAAAAAATCCTAAAGAAGAACCCCCCCCCAAAATAAAAAAAAGAAAAAAAAAGAAAAAAGCAACAATATGGAATAAAAGCATTTGAGGCTAAGAATGTCTATTTATTCTTCAATAATAATAATAATAATATAGCATTTTTCACAAATTGCTACTGTCACTTCACCAGTTTGTTTACATTTTAAGCAGAAATGATTTTCTCAGATGTTTTGTATAAAGTTTCTATTGATCAAATGAAAAAAAAAATGCTCCATTTCAGCGGCACGGTGGTGTAGTGGTTAGCGCTGTCGCCTCACAGCAAGAAGGTCTGGGTTCGAGCCCCGTGGCCGGCGAGGGCCTTTCTGTGTGGAGTTTGCATGTTGTCCGCGTGGGTTTCCTCCGGGTGCTCCGGTTTCCCCCAAAGACATGCAGGTTAGGTTAACTGGTGACTCTAAATTGACCGTGAGTGTGAATGGTTGTCTGTGTCTATTACCCCTTTTCCACCAAATCAGTTCCAGGGCTGGGCTGGTGCTGGTGCACAACTCGTTCAACTTGCGAGCCAGCGGAGAACCAGTTTGCTTTTCCATAGCTTGCGGTGCTAAGGGAAGCCACGTCATTACGTCACTGTATACGTCAGTTACGTCGTTATGTTTGCATAAACCTTGGCGCGAATATCGAAGCAAAAACAACACGGAAGAAGCAACAACAGCAATAATAATAATGGATGACTTCGCATTTGTACAGCTGCTGCTTCTCGTCGTTTAAAAATGGTGATCTTTCGCAGTCTTGTTATTGTTGTTGGTCTTAACAACTCCGCCCCCGCTGACGTAAGCGGTTCTTTCCTCTGGCCCAGCAAAGAGTTGGTGCTAGCCTGGAACTGGTTTTTCTGGCCCCAGAGCCAGTTCTTTGTCAGTGGAAACAGAAAACCCGGTTCCAAACTAAGCACTGGCCCCGAACCAGCCCTGGAACTGCTTTGGTGGAAAAGGGGCATATGTGTCAGCCCTGTGATGACCTGGCGACTTGTCCAGGGTGTACCCCGCCTTTCGCCCGTAGTCGGCTGGGATAGGCTCCAGCTTGCCTGCGACCCTGTAGGACAGGATAAGCAGCTACAGATAATGGATGGATGGATACTTCGTTTCTCAAAACCCACTGAACGTGGATAGAATAAAGCAGTTATTCCACTCAATCTCATCATACATGGCTTATAGACAACTCGGTGCGACGCGCCTCATCAGCTATCAGCTCATGTACAACTCGATTTCATGGAATAACTTAAATATTGTAACTTTAGGGGTACAGTGGCTCGTCACTGGGGCAGTACCCGCTAAGGTACTTATTTGTACCCTTTATATACCACTTAGGAGAATGATACACACACACACACACACACACACACGTTTGGCCCTAAAAGGATATACAGTTACCTTGAGGACCAATAAAAATCCCTAAGGGGAACATTAGTGTAGATTGTACCGTGGGGTACAGAAATAGAATCCTATTCTACCCCTATTTCTGACAGTGTATCCATCATATACATCTACTTTTAGTTTCTCTTCCAAATGTGTCTTTGGGGAAACAAAGCACGATCAAGTAAATAATCCACCTTGCTTACATGTTCATTATTACAAAAATATCAGTGAAGCAGGCTGAAAAACATCAGCCCATAATCTCAGAGGTGTGTCACTGTATAATCACCTGCCATGACAGTCACTGATAAGCTGCAGGAATATACCATGTCTTGCAAAAGTATTCATCCCCCTTGGTGTTTGTCCTGTTTTAATGCATTACAAGATGGAATTAAAATGGATTTTTGGAGGGTTAGCACCATTTGATTTACACAACATGCCTACATCTTTAAAAGTGAATATTTTTTTAAATTGTGAAACAATCAATAAGATGAAACCCCCGCCCCCAGAAATCTGGAGTGTGCATAAGCATTCACCCCCCAGTCAATACTTTGTAGAGCCACCTTTTGCTGCAATCACACCTGCAAGTCTCTTGGGGTATGTCTCTATTAGCTTAGCACATCAACACTGGGATTTTTGCCCATTCCTCAAGGCAAAACTGCTCCAACTCCTTCAAGTAAGATGGATTGCGTTGGTGTACAGCAATCTTCAAGTTATGCCATAGATTCGAGTCTGGGCTTTGACTAGGCCATTCCAAGACATTTAAATGTTTCCCTTTAAACCACTCCAGTGTAGCTCTAGTAGTATGTTTAGGGTCATTGTCCTGCTGGAACGTGAACTTTCGTCCCAGTCTCAAACCTCTGGCCGACTCAAACAGGTTTTCCTCCAGAATTGCCCTGTATTTAGTGCCTTCCATCTTTCCTTCAGTCCTGACCAGCTTTCCTGTCCCTGCAGATGAAAAAATATCCCCACAGCATGATGCTGCCACAACCATGCTTCACTGTAGGCATGGTGTTCTCAGAGTATTCGGTTTGCATGACCTGGCATTTCCCATGATCTCATCTCATCTCATTATCTCTAGCCGCTTTATCCTTCTACAGGGTCGCAGGCAAGCTGGAGCCTATCCCAGCTGACTACAGGCGAAAGGCGTGGTACACCCTGGACAAGTCGCCAGGTCATCACAGGGCTGACACATAGACACAGACGCATTTCCCATGATGGCAAAAAGATCAATTTTAGTCTCAGTTGACCATAGAATCTTCTTCCATGTGTTTGGGGAGTCTGCCACATGCTGTTGGGCAAACTCCAGACATGTTTTCTTAAGCAATGACTTTTTCTGGCCACTCTTCCATAAAGCCCTGCCCACTCTGTGGAGTGTACGGCTTAAAGTGGTCCTATGGACAGATGCTCCCATCTCTGCTGTGGATCTCTGCAGCTCCTTCAGTGTTATCTTTGGTGTCTTTGTTGCATCTCTGATTAATGTCCTCCTTTCCCAGTCTGTGAGTTTTGGTGGGCGGGGCCTTCTCTTGTCAGGTTTTTATAACCCAACCCTGATCTATACTTCTCCACAACTTTGTCTCTGACCTGTTTGGAGGCTCCTTGGGTTTCATGTTTGCTTAGTAGTGTTGCAGAGTCAGGGTCCTTCCAGAACAGGTCGATTTATACAGACATCATGTGACAGATCATGTGACACTTTGATTGCACACAGGTGGATCTTAATCAACTAATTATGTGACTTATGAAGTGAATTGGTTGGACCAGCTCTTTAGGGGTTTCATACGAAAGAGGGTGAATACCTATGCACACTCCAAATTTCTGTTTTTTCATCTTATTGTGTCACAATAAAACATCAATTTTCACCTTTAAAATTGGAAGCGTGTTGTATAAATCAAATGGTGCTCCAAAAATCCATTTTAATTCCAGCTTGTAATGCGACAAAACAGGACAGACACCAAGGGGGATGAATACTTTTGCAAGGCACTGTACAGTCTGGGCTAGAACGAAAACAGCCCCAGCTTCACTTAATCATCTCATTCAGTGCATTTCTTAAAGGTTACATATTAGATCCTTTTCCAGAAGTTGAAAGTTTCCCGAGATCTTAATTTGACATGCTTTGGTTGAAATACCACAAGGATAAAAACACCACACCCTGTGTTCTCACCACAAACTGTAAAAATAGATGGACAAAGCCTCTGCAACGTCACTCATCTGATTTCTGAAGAGCAGGTTTGAAGCTCAAATAAGGAGGATCCGGGTGTCACCATCTTGGCAGTACCTGACTGTTCCTGGCTAGTCCTTAAATGGAGAAAGGGGCAGGGATAGTGAAGCCTGGCTGCTGGAGTATGCCTACTAACCTCAAAGCTAACAAGCTAGCTATGCAAGCTAGCCAACAAGCTATTGGCTAAATTAAACTAAAATAAGCTGCTCCATAAGATAGACAATTCACAGTATGATTGACAGCACAAGCCATAGTATCTTTCAAACAGTGGCGGCTGGTATTCTTTCAAACAGGGGAGGCTGGTTGGTTACGACATTTCCAGATTTTAAAAGAAAAAACATAAATTTTGCCCATACTCTTGCCTCTGATCTGGCTGATTGTTGGCAGCGTCACAAACTGTGAAATAACAGGTTCTTTTGGCCCATTAGCCTACTGTCCAATATACATGATGGTGGTGTTGGGGGGGTATATTTTAACATTTTATATTTTAAAATTGTGGCATGTTGTTTAAAAATTGATCATTATTGAAAGCAGCTCTTTGTCAGGAACCTCAGCAGTAGAGCTGGGTGCCACACATTTCATTCAATGACACTTTCCCTATATTTTACTTATTTTGACTGAGAAATGTTTTATTGACAATTTTGATAACCCTTCACTTTTAATCCAGGTCTGTAGTGTGAAATATTCTCGGCTGTGTTTTTGTTTAAAAATGTTTTCCAAATTGTAGCTGTGTTTAATTCATATCCAGAAAAATATATATTCCAATATAATATACTCAGCATAAACATTTTAAATAGATTCTATATTTTTGGTCCATCCATGACATATTACTAAAGTAGCCTATTTACTGTTGTTGATGTGGGTCACTTGCTGTTAGCCAATTCACTTTCTCGTACCAGGAGAGCTGAAAGGAACGAGTATTATTCCCTACCTTTTTCACCAAGTCAATTTGAGGCGTTGGTCTACCCTGCTCTTTAATTTTAATTTTTTCCTCGAAAGGAAGACTGGCAAATGGCTTCGCCAAAATTAAATCAGCAATGCTTGGCATCCGTGCGCAGCTTTCTTGCTAGCTGACTAGCCCCCTCAAGTTCAAGTTCAGTCACTCAAATAAACGACATTTCTGGAACTAAGATAGCAAACTTGACAACACTATATTTACACTTTATTTACAATGAAAATATATACAAACTAAAAAAGCTGGTAGAAACCGTATGTAATGAATGAAATCGAAATGTAAGCTGATCTCTTACAATACACCACGGCACTTGCGAATCCGCATGGGACTGAACTGAGATTCACCGCTGTCTGTCTATAGTTGAATCGAGCTGTCAATCAAAGAAAATATCCGGCTGCTTTCACCAATCACCAGTCTCCTCGCAGAAAGCTTTGCCATGTCCCTCCCATGTGAGGCTCGGAGTCCTTAGGCGGGCATTTTCGCAGTATTTGTCCAATAACCGTCTTGCATTTTGAGATTGAAAAGCGCAGAGCTCCCAAATGCCGTTGAAGTCCACTGAGGCTGGGAGTCCGTGGGAGTCCGTAGGCGGGCGTTTTCGCAGTATTTGTCCAATAACCGTCTTGCATTTTGAGATTGAAAAGCGCAGAGCTCCCAAATGCCATAAGTGCACTGAGGCTGCGCTGCATCGCGCTGTCACGAGGGGGAAAACTCATGCGCACATTAAAGTTATAAGGGCATTTTTAGAGGAGGCTGAGCCTCCCTCGTTGTCTTAGAGCAATCGCCCGTGCTTTCAAATATCTATTAAATTCAAAAAAGATCAATACAGCCAAGAGGTCAAGGCCACGTTCTGAGGTAGTGTCATGCCAGCTAGCATAAGATGACAAACCCAGCTGTCACTCAACCTGGCGACTTGTCCAGGGTGTACCTTGCCTCTCGCCCATAGTCAGCTGGCATGGGCTCCAGCTTGCCTGCGACCATGTAGGACAGGATAAGCGGCTCCAGATAATGGATGGATGGATGGCTCAATATAATTTAACCTGATGAATTATATAAAAATTCACTCCCTGTACAGTTGTCATGAAGGAGGAAACTAGCTATATAAACCGAAACCGTTTTTTGTACCAGGCTGTAAACATGTTTGTTTTCGCTGGAAAGTTGGACACTAGGAATTGACTCTCTTTTGGAGCCTGCCTCAAGTGGCCATTTGAGGAACTGCAGATTTTAGCACTTCTGCATTGGCTTCACTTTTCAGGAGAGGAGGTTGCCACTTGGTTCTCATCCTGTCTGTCTCAAACCCCGTTCAAAATGGCTGACTTGAGTGCCTGTTGCTTTAAATGTTAATGAGACACTGCTCACTCCACCCACCCCTTCCATCAGCCAATCAGGTAACACTTCGTCATTCACAAAGGCAGTTCACAAGCCATGAGTGAAGATACTGAGATGGGGGGTGAGATTCTAATATGCCACAGAAAGGGGAGACAAATCTGAACAGCTTTTGAAGTGCGTGTTTTGCATAAAAGGAACTGACTGGGCGTCTTATTCTTGGATTTCAGTCACATGACTTTTCTTAGCAATTTCACTTCCGATAAAACTGCTGTTGGTCTAGCAAATCAAAACTAGTGCAAACAACTAGCTATAACTTATCAGCGTACGCTCGTAATCTAGAAGCCACTGCTGGCTTTAGATATATTCACAAGTGCAATGGAATCGACCCCTACAGTCTGGTAAAGAAGGATTTGCCATACAATCTCGAAAACTACCCTTCAGTCGAGTTCCCTGACATCTTGAACTATCTGGTGTTGCAGACGTCCTTCTACACCGCAAAACAGATGAAAGCGTCGAAGAGTATGGAGGCTTACAACTTTTTATGCGGCTCGGTAAAAGGACCTTGGTATCAGGTCACTACCAAATGAATCCTGTATTGTTTTTGCCCGTGCAAGTTTTTTTTTAGTTTTCTTTTTAAGCTTTTCATTCACGTCTTTACAACGGAGTGCTGCAAGTTGAAGTGTAAACAAACAGTTGGCTTGATTCTCACTTGTGTTGGCTCTTATCTCTCAGGTAAATCATTCACAAAGATCATCAGAAACCCCTTTAAAGACCTGGATCTTAGTTAAACAAGACGGAGAAGTGATCACGGCGCATTGTAACTGTACGGCTGGGTAAGAATTTTGTTGTGACCTTCACGCATATGGAATTTGTGGGGAGTAAACAAAGAAACAGCTGGGGACTTTCGCGCTTCGTGACGAAAAAAAAGTACCGTAAAATAACGACACATAGCAAGAAAAGTACTTGGAAAATGCTAAGGACATATGTAGCCGAGAGGGATATACAAACTTTTCACCAAGTGATCACTGCAAACTCGAGCATGCTTCGACTCAGCGCCCTTCAATTTCACTGAGAGGTTCAAAAGCCATCTTTCTTGATGACTGTGTGAAATCCTGTGTTCGTTCACCCTTTATTAGTTCACGGGGAACCCTGAAGAAACTTCAGTTTCACGGTTTGATCGATTCGAACAACCTAAAACAACGCAAGTTCTGTCTCATTTTCTTCGCGGATGCACTGTCCATTTACATTAAACCGCCTGGAAACGCCGGGAAACGGGAATCCGCCAGGGTCCACGTATTCAATCCAGATCGTGTCTGGTCCGGTGCTGTGTAAACATTGAGAATACGCGAATACGCTGTGCTGAGCTCTAGCTGGCGTCGTCATTGGACAACGTCACTGTGACATCCACCTTCCTGATTCGCTGGCGTTGGTCATGTGACGCGACTGCTGAAAAACGGCGCGGACTTCCGCCTTGTATCACCTTTCATTAAAGAGTATAAAAGTATGAAAATACTGCAAATACTGATGCAAATACTGCCCATTGTGTAGTTATGATTGTCTTTAGGCTTGCCATCCTTCCACTTGCAAGTGGTAAGTGATATGCGCTGGGATCACACACACAGCGGCTCAGTCCCGAATCACTGCTTGTGCACTTCACTCGCGCGCTCTGTGAGCTGCGCAGGGCCGGAGTGCGCACCCTCCAGAGGGCACTCGCTGTTCAGGGCGGAGTGATTTGGAGCGCAGGATGCCTGCGGAGCCGAGCGTATCCGTGTATTGGTGTTGCTGTGTGCACGCGAATCGTGTATTGGTGTTGCTGTGTGCACGCTAATCGTTTTAAAAACGTTAATCTGATGATCTGCTGATACGGTCTAATGTAAACTTGGCCTAAGGAATTTTTCATGCAAGCAATGCACCTTCTCTGTACAAACACTGTCAAGTGAGCTTTGGTAGACCACCAGCTAAAGTTTTGAATAACTAATGAGGCGAATGTGACGTCATGTGAAACCCAAGAATTTCAGAGTTTGTGGGTTGGTAGGCACATTAGATACCCACGTGCCCAAGCACTGAAAAAAGTGAATTTTTCATAATATATCCCCTTTAAGACCACTGGTGGTGCTGTTGCACTTTAATCCACTTTAAGACCATGACAAATAAACTGTTATGGAGACCAAACATCAAGTGTCCTTTTAGCTTTAAAAGCATTTCTCTCATCCTGTTCAGCTCATTTTACTACTCAAGTTTCAGCTTTACCCGACAGGAAGTTTTTGACACAGACAGGAGTATAGTGCGGCTCTTGAAAGGAGTTAATGCACACAAAGAACTCGTATTGTTTTCTCCGACAATCGCTGTATTTTTCAAAATAAAACCTGCACACTATCAGATTATTCCTGTGAAATATCGTGTCTCACTTAGGATCTTTGTAAAGTCAGGCTCGGAGAGTTTCACCTGAGCCAATGAACAAACCCTTGTCTTTTGTCTTGTTGGTGTGTGGAGGACACAGCTGGATGACCCAGTTCATGGATCACTGTGGCCTCATGTTGCTATGTGGCATATTAAACCCGCTCACGGCCATGAGAAAATGAGGATGCAGTGCTGCCTTCCTGGCATGACACTGAAAAATAAAAGAAGTGTGCCTCGGGATTTTGTCGATGGTCAGCAAATAGTGCACATGCATTACACTGCGCTGGATCTGAAGATGCAACTGAAGAGGATGCAAGAAGAACCAGCGTTCAAAGTGACTGAAGATTCAGTTAACTGAAGTGCACTAATAAATTTATTCTCCATAAGAGATGCGATTTATTAGAGTCACTCATAAAACTCTGCTGAGAGAACATTCCAGATTGTTGGACAAACCTCAGCGCTGATAATCTGTAGATGTGCAACACCGAGCACTTATTTGGATTTTAATCTTCATCTGAAATAATTAATTAATGTGTTCCTGTTTAAAGGATATGGGACATGAAACATAAAAGCACGCTATATCAGTTTCTTTCCATTAAAAATATGAATTAATTGCATCAACAAATACAAGATCATCTATTAAATTCAGCAAAATCGTTATATTCGTGATGATTATATGGCATTTCTGCTCGACTTCCGATATGCATTTTTTGCAACTGGAAGAGCCGCTGTCACGTGATCATACGTCACAAAAACTTTCGGGCACAGCACAAGCGGGTAGATGAATATGGAGAAGTGGATGACAAGAAAATTGTTTTTATAGTCTTTAAAGTACATTGGACATCATACATTGGACATCATGGTGTATTGTGCTGCTTATGGTTGCAATAATTCCAATGGGAAATGCCCTGGAGTAAGTTTTTTTGCATTCCCCAAGGACCCGAAGCTGAGGAAAGTGTGGGCTCACCTGCGCATGCGCAGTAGGCTTCGCGCATGCGCAGTAGGCTTCGCGCATGCGCAGTAGGCTTGGCGCATGCGCAGTAGGCTTGGTAGGACAAATCCAAGAGGTAGGATAACTTTACAGAACACCTGTTGAAAAAACTTTGCACCTACTGTTTCCCACAAACTGTGTTCGGACCATTTCACTGAGGATTCTTTCAACATTAATACTCAGGTACTGAGCGATATTAATTCATGAAACATGAAACAGGAATTATAAGGATGAGAAAAAAAACGGTTTAAATCGGGAAGCTGCGCACATTTGCCCCAGGCTGCACAAATGTGCGCAGCTTCCCGATTTAAACTGTTTTTTTCTCATCCTTATACTTCATGTTTCGATCTGCGCGATTCAGCCGTGAAAAAGGCGGCATCCGCCTTTTTACGATGCGCCCATCGGACTCTGGAAGCATTGTATCTCAATCAATCTTGAAAAATATCAGCAAAAAAAAAACTAGCTTGCAACGGACTTTAGCTAGATCTATGATGAACTTTCAATGTATGATACAAAAATAATCCTAGTTTTACACACACACACACACAGACACACACACACACGGTGGACAAAGTACCCGACTTCATGACTTAAGTCAAAGTACAGATCCCACTGGTCAAATGTTACTCTGATACAAGTGTAAGTTGTCCAGTCAAATTTTTACTTGCTTTTAAAAATATTTAAGTATTAAAAGTACATTTTCTGTCAACGCATCGTTGTATTATTGCCACAACGCTTACAAAACCTAACGCCTCTGAAGCAACCGACTGGATTTAAAATGAACGCATGCTGTGCCATCACGGTGGTTTAATGCTAAGCTAGCTAGTCAGTGAAACTCCACCTGACATGCTAGCTAACTCTTTTCAAACTCTAAATCATATTGGGTAGCCAACGCTACTAGAAAAGAAAGATTTCTACATTGTTTATTTAGCAAGATTATGCTAAAACATATTTCAGAAAGGACTTCAGATAAGTTAACGTTATTCATGTTAGCGTAACTCCGTTTTTACATGCTAACTAACAGTTTCCAAGTTAACTAGCTGTGTGTAAACGTTAGCCGTGGACAAGGCGATGGCAACTTGGCGGGCAAATCCATAGAAAGTCATTTGACTAACCAGACTGCATAGCTATTGCAACGTAATTGCTAGCTCTAAAAGCACAGACAACTTCATTGCAAGCTTCCTCTTGGAATAAAACGTTTATATCCCTCAATATGCTTCCGCAGGTCGGACGTTGAGATTTTGTAGGCCGTGATGTGGTTCGTTTTAGACAAACAAAGCAAACATTTAAAACAAAACAAATCTTTAATCCTTTCTGAAATCTGAAACATGGGTTCATGGACCATGGGTGTGTGCATTCTCCAGAAGAACCGCCCCCTTCCATTCTGCCATCAACTGATCGTGTTAAATAACGCTGCGGAGAAATCATCGAACTTGATTTTATACAGTCTATGGACGTGACGTGACCCGAGTGCAGTGGTTTTCAAAGTGGGGGCCGCCAGGGGGCGCTAGGGGGGCCTCAGAAAGTTGGAGGGCCGATAACAAAAAAATTGCGAAAAAAATATACTTTTTAAAAATAATTATTGAATATATTGTAATTAGTTTTTTAATCATTATTATAAAATATAATTATTAATAATAATTAGTGCTGTCAAAAATGTCGCGTTATTAACGCGTTAACTTGACTCAATTTTAACGGCGATAATTTTTTTATCGCGAGATTAATGCTCTGTGACATGATGTAGGTTTTTCATAAGCTTTTGAAACTGCCAGGAACTTGGAACAGAGACTTTGCTTAGAAAAACGATAGCAGCCCCGCACCCCGCACAGCCAGAGTCCTCTGCCCTCCACCGAAGAGCCATGGTGCTCGGCTTAGGTTTCGTTTTCCCTTCGGTGGCTCCAGCCCCACTTTGCAGTGGCTGTGACAAGACGTGTTATGCTCTGCAATAAAAAAAAAAAACATTGGTACAACCAGTGTTCGAACTATGCCGATATTTTCGGGGGGTCCCTTTTTTTCCCTTGGGGGGGTGCTTGCGCTTGTCTCAGAGCGCGGATCTCCATTGCGCGCTCACTTCGGATATGCAAATGCTTCCCGTTACACATGATTGCTATGTCAATAAACATCATTTTGCCAATATTTTAGAGACCCCCCAACATTTCCCAAATCATGTTTTCAAGGTGTGGGTGCAATCAGTTAATTATTGATATTAAGTGATCAATCTCGTTAAATCAGTCTCATTAAATTTTGAAGGTCAATAATTAAAATGAATCAATCCCATTGAATCATTTAATTTGACTCGTTTGAATTGAATCATACCATAGAATCACTCTCATTTGAAGTGAATCGTTCAGTGAATCGTTCAATGAATCATTTAGGGAATCATTTAGTGAATCATACCATTAATCCTGGTGCTTAATAATAAATTACCAAACAGCTAAATTATGGTACATTTCCAAATTATTAAGATCACTTACCATATTATATAACGTTTGCACCCTTTTTGAATTCTTTGAGAAAATTGGGGACTTCAGATGTTGTTCACACAAATAAACACAGTTTGTTTAATAAATGAATTTATTATACAAAGATAAAAAGATAAATCAATATATACAAGCAGTGAAGTGTGTGTGTGTGTGTGTGAGAGAGAGAGAGAGAGGGAGTGTGAAGGACTTGACCATGTGTTTAGCCTCGTGTAGCTAACTACACGTAGTGGAGGCCTAGCTTGTTGGTAGCTAAACAAAAGAATGTTATCTAAACAGAACAAAGGATTAGCTCTGTGTTTAGCCTCGTGTAGCTAACTACACGTGGTGGAGGCCTAGATTAGCCTTGTGTTGCTAGTATGTGTTTGTGAAAGGCCCTATAGCCTAGCTAAAGTGTGTTTGTTAGGCCTGATGGCTTGCTGAGCACATGGTAGGCCTTGATTAGCTTTGTGTTGCTAAGCAGACAAAAGCGAAGCTGTAGCTAACCCACTAGCTCATAACCATACTGAATCCACTGAAATCTTAATGACATCAAGATGTATAATAATGAGAACTATATGTTAGTAGTAAAGAATAAAAGAGAGAAGCATGCGCAGCCTATCTATTAAACAATTGAGAGAACATAGAACCAAAATAAATCAACACGCTGCGTGTTCAACAGTGTAACAATAAACCTGGGTTTAAATTCACACTATTTCAAATAAAAGCAAATTCCTAAGACTATCCTAATTATGCCCAAATGCCAAAATCTTACTTAATCCTGCCTTTAGCAAGATATGAAGAACTATTCGCCGGTGTAGTCTCGGGCCTCGCCGTGGGAGCACGTGAGCCGCTCGTGATGGAGGCGGAGAAACTTTCGGGTCGAACGGAGCACTTGGGTGGTTCCCGTGGAAAGCAGAGGGTTCTTGGTCCGAACCTCAGCGTTCATGAGGAAAAGTCTCTGATCAGAATAAGATGCACAGCGCTTTGAGTTAAAAAGGATTCAATCGCTTCTTAACTTTTAACTGCCTGGGCTGCAGTCGTGACGTCACTTCTAATGCAAGTAAACCGGTTGTAACTCAGGTTGAGTTTAAAGATCGCGCGACTCTAGAGTTTACCTTTGCCAAGGGTAAGAAGGAAAATCGCGCTGAGTGATGGATCTTGCAAGAAAGAAGACGTCTTTTTGGGGTGGAGAGCGCGCCTCTTTATACATCCAGATCCATCGGAAGCCAGACGTGAGAGACAAAGATGGAAGCGTTGTCCCATTGTTTTATGTTTCCTTGTATGATGACGTAGATGATCCCGCCCACGCGTGACGTAGGTCACACGGAAGTGGACTGGGAATTGTAGTTCTGACACAAGATGGCGGTATGATACCTACAGTCCCCCTTTTGGTCTCAGGGGTATGACGGAGTCGTAGCACTGAGAGCACCGTATCGTATCATCGCCGTGTCCATAGTCCTTGAGGTAGACTTGTCCTGTGCAGTCCATGGTGTCCTGCGGAGACTGTGTAAACTTGTGAGTTCCAGTAAGACAGTTGGAGTCAGAGGCATTTTGGGCATAATATAATCACTATGGGCATTTTGGGCATATAATCATTATCTAACTAACTAGATCAAAACCACATCAAAAAAATTAAACATTGAACATGAAACATGTAGTATTCAATTTCTTATGCATAAAAAAAAACAAGAAAAGAGAAGAAATGAAGGAAGGAAAGAAGTATTAGTGTTTGGGTTGGCAAACCTAATCTTCTGGGAAGGTGATAGCAGTGGGGGGTCTGGCTAGAAAGCGTGCGCTACTGCGGCTAGCTGTCGGGGACACAGACCATCTTTATCTAGCTAGGTGTGTAGTGTTATGTATGGGTTGCCTGGGCAGACCCAGTGGATGTCTTTCGTGAAGGTGCACATCTCTAAGTTTTGTGGATTCACAAAAGTGAGGATAGCACTGCCAAGACTATACGCCAGGTGTATTTGCGATGACTACACACTAGTAATAATAGCGGATTTTAGTATTTTATCTACCATGTTATACTGAAGGGTTACTTCTTTGTGTTGGTGAAGTCTGACCGGGAATGTTAGTGTACGCTTATGGTTGAGTGATGCGTACAAGCTAGGTGGACATGATGGGCCTAGCTGTCGTCCACCCCCTTTTGGAGTGAGGACTGTTCAAAAGGTTTGATTCGATTATCATGGAAATCGATATGAAAGCGTTTGATTAGGCCTAGATGTCCTAATGTGATACGCGACGGGGAACGGTTTTCCCACGATCGAAAGGTCTCGACCAGGGTGGTAGGAACTTCTCTGAGATTCGGGCGTAGTAGGCTTTGTGTCCTTCTACTCTCGAATCGAGATTCTTTTGGGCACCTGTAAAGATTGACTGTAGGTGGCGTTGTAGGTCGGCGACATGTTGATGTGCAGTGTATGCAATCGCGACGCTCATGGCCTCTGGTTTGTATAGGAGATGCGGGGGAAGAACCGACTCTCGCCCAGTCATCATCCCATAGGGTGTGACTTCAGTGGCGCAATGAGGGGTGGACCGAATGGCCCTTAGCACCAAGGGAAGTTTCACGTCCCAAATTTTACCATGGTTTGTGATATACTTTCGCAGCATGCTCACAATGGTTTGAATGGCTCGTTCAGCCTGACCAGAGAATTGAGGGTGGTACGCGATATGGAATTTCGCCTTGACGCCTAACATGTTCCACAGCGCAGCCATTACACCAGCGGTGAAATGGGTGTCTGTGTCTGAGTCGATGGATAGAGGGAGATTTTTGCCACTAGGGGGAGTCGCGATGTCAGGTGTTTCGACACCGGACTCGGTGTGCCAAGACATGAACTGAAGTTAATCAGAAATTTGATCTCGCGTGGCGCTTGGTTGATCAGTGTTCGCACTAATCTCGTCGCAATAGTTTTGTGCATATTTTGTGGGATCCAACGACTGTGGGGTTTTGTTTTGTGTAAAGCTGACTAAGTTTATGTCGCAGGGCTTGGTTGGGATTGGGTCGCCTTGTGAGAGCCGTGTGTCTGAGAAATGGTGGTGAAGACTTTAGCGCACATGAGAGGTGCGTCTTGTGTGTTTGCCTTCGCCACCAGGGGGGGCCCTACATCCTGACCCTCGCCTGCTGTTTCAGAGAGATCTCCTTCCCCCTTTTACGAGATATACCCGTGGTTCCTGGCCTAGTCATGCCAGCAAATGGTTTGTCATTTTTCTTGGGCTCCTTTGTTTTATCTGTTGAGGGGTCTGACGTCTCCTGTAACAGTTCTTTAATCTCAGCCAACTGGGCTTTTAAAGAGTCCAGCTCTGAGTGGAACTCACCAGGTTGGTCTGAGTCACTGTGTTGGTCGTCTCTACCCTTGCGTTTAGAGCTACGGTCGGAACGCTTCTGCCGTTTCTGGTCAGAGCGGGGATGACGGTTTTGCTGCCAACCGTTTTGTTCCCTATGACCCTTTTCATGTGATGGGCGATTGCCATCGTCACTGTGGACTCGCCCTTGGTCCCTCCTGGCCTTACCTTGTCGATTTTTCCACTCACCATTGTGATGGTTCGGCAAGGATCGGGCTGGACCGGAATTCTTCCAGGTGGGTCCCCCTTTCGGTGCTTCACCTCCTAAGGTTAGCGGGGGCTTGTCCTCACCCTGGAGACTAAGGACTCTGGGTTCATCATCATTTCCGTTTGCGGTTTTGACAATGGTCTCCCAGGTCATTTGGGCTAGTCGCCTAATTTCCCTCATCGAATAGCGACCTTGTCGACACGTCAGTGTGACATGGGTCCGCACGCTTGGGTGGAGGTTATGCAAGAAGAGAGATATGAAACCTCTATCTTCTTCCAACCCTGGTGCACTACTACCTTGGAAATAGGCAGTACGTAGCCGTCTGTAATATTCACGAGGCGCCTCAGACCGTTTTTGTTTGACTTGTAATGCACACAATATCGCGGAGGTTTCGTCCGTGTATGGCGCATATTCTTCCCTCATGTAATTGCGAAGTTTCGAATAACTATCGCGAATGTTTGGGGGTAGTGTCTCTAAAAAGGCACGAACGCTACTACTGGAGGTCTTCCAGATTAGTTTAAGTTTTTCACGTGTTGTGGCGTTCGGCAGGTCCATCAGGCATCGATCAATTTCTCGTAAATAGTTATTTACATTTGTTCTTTGATTGTCGGGATCGAATTGTTCGACATCTTTGGCAAGTAGGTCAATTTGCCGTAAACGAAGGGTTTGGTGCACGTCCTTGTGCGACCTTCTTGGCTCTTCTGAGTACTCACTGTCTGAGCTACTCTGGAATCGCTCCCGCTTCGCACGAGATGCGTGGTCTGATTCGTCTGGAGATGGATCAGGGAGACTGAAGCGCACTGACCTAGGTGTGCTACGGGCCTGGGCTCGGGATGAGCGCAGGGCAGCTCCATCCTGGCTAGACGACGACGGAGTCGTGTAGCGAGTTGATGGAGTTTGGCGGGATGTCTGGTTCTCGACCAGATCATTTACGGTGTCCGGTTCGGACGCCTCTTCCCGCTCTGAGCTTTGGCGCATTGTTGGGGGTCTTTCACGCCCCTCGCGCTGCTCTTGGGGGGTCTGCTCCTGGGCAGCCCTCTTAGCAACCATTTCGGCTTTCTCTAGCCGTTCGGTGCAATCATCAAGGGAGGTCTTCAAGAGCTCAAGCTCCCTATGTAAATCATTATTATCGGCTGTCAGCTTGGCATTGCTGGTGGTCAGCCTTTCAACCTCTCCGCGAAGGCATCTGATTTCTGAATCAGCATTTTGGAAGTATGATAGGAATAGCTTACCTAGTGCCACTTGGACACTAATAGTTGTTCTTTTTGGATCTCTCATATGTTTGTTTGAATTGTCTAGGTTGTTTTGGCATTCACTCTCACTCATGTACTTAATGTTTGCCTTTTCGGAGGCAGAGCAGTGAATGAGGTCTGCAATGACCTCAAGGAGAGACACGTCTTGAGCGTTGTCTTCCATTTTTGAGACATGAGGGGATGCCATTTTACTTAGGCTGGATGTTAGATAATTAATCAAGTTAATTATTAATTTAATCATTATTAATTAACTATGTAATTAATTATGAAGGTTTATTTGGAAATGCTCTCTTATCCTAAGTTGAATAGGTTATGAGTATTGGTGATATGGTTATCACACTACTGTTATCCGTTTTAACACACCTGGGGATATACCTTAGCAGTTGCTGAATTAAACTGATAGTTTATTTGTTGTTGAACAATAATCCAGAAGTCAACAAACCAATCTCCTCACACGGGGCACCAATTTAACTGTGGGTGCAATCAGTTAATTATTGATATTAAGTGATCAATCTCGTTAAATCAGTCTCATTAAATTTTGAAGGTCAATAATTAAAATGAATCAATCCCATTGAATCATTTAATTTGACTCGTTTGAATTGAATCATACCATAGAATCACTCTCATTTGAAGTGAATCGTTCAGTGAATCGTTCAATGAATCATTTAGGGAATCATTTAGTGAATCATACCATTAATCCTGGTGCTTAATAATAAATTACCAAACAGCTAAATTATGGTACATTTCCAAATTATTAAGATCACTTACCATATTATATAACATTTGCACCCTTTTTGAATTCTTTGAGAAAATTGGGGACTTCAGATGTTGTTCACACAAATAAACACAGTTTGTTTAATAAATGAATTTATTATACAAAGATAAAAAGATAAATCAATATATACAAGCAGTGAAGTGTGTGTGTGTGTGTGTGAGAGAGAGAGAGAGAGGGAGTGTGAAGGACTTGACCATGTGTTTAGCCTCGTGTAGCTAACTACACGTAGTGGAGGCCTAGCTTGTTGGTAGCTAAACAAAAGAATGTTATCTAAACAGAACAAAGGATTAGCTCTGTGTTTAGCCTCGTGTAGCTAACTACACGTGGTGGAGGCCTAGATTAGCCTTGTGTTGCTAGTATGTGTTTGTGAAAGGCCCTATAGCCTAGCTAAAGTGTGTTTGTTAGGCCTGATGGCTTGCTGAGCACATGGTAGGCCTTGATTAGCTTTGTGTTGCTAAGCAGACAAAAGCGAAGCTGTAGCTAACCCACTAGCTCATAACCATACTGAATCCACTGAAATCTTAATGACATCAAGATGTATAATAATGAGAACTATATGTTAGTAGTAAAGAATAAAAGAGAGAAGCATGCGCAGCCTATCTATTAAACAATTGAGAGAACATAGAACCAAAATAAATCAACACGCTGCGTGTTCAACAGTGTAACAATAAACCTGGGTTTAAATTCACACTATTTCAAATAAAAGCAAATTCCTAAGACTATCCTAATTATGCCCAAATGCCAAAATCTTACTTAATCCTGCCTTTAGCAAGATATGAAGAACTATTCGCCGGTGTAGTCTCGGGCCTCGCCGTGGGAGCACGTGAGCCGCTCGTGATGGAGGCGGAGAAACTTTCGGGTCGAACGGAGCACTTGGGTGGTTCCCGTGGAAAGCAGAGGGTTCTTGGTCCGAACCTCAGCGTTCGTGAGGAAAAGTCTCTGATCAGAATAAGATGCACAGCGCTTTGAGTTAAAAAGGATTCAATCGCTTCTTAACTTTTAACTGCCTGGGCTGCAGTCGTGACGTCACTTCTAATGCAAGTAAACCGGTTGTAACTCAGGTTGAGTTTAAAGATCGCGCGACTCTAGAGTTTACCTTTGCCAAGGGTAAGAAGGAAAATCGCGCTGAGTGATGGATCTTGCAAGAAAGAAGACGTCTTTTTGGGGTGGAGAGCGCGCCTCTTTATACATCCAGATCCATCGGAAGCCAGACGTGAGAGACAAAGATGGAAGCGTTGTCCCATTGTTTTATGTTTCCTTGTATGATGACGTAGATGATCCCGCCCACGCGTGACGTAGGTCACACGGAAGTGGACTGGGAATTGTAGTTCTGACACAAGATGGCGGTATGATACCTACAAAGGGATCTCATGTCTGTTTCAGGGGATCCCCCGAGTACCCCCGTAGTTCGAACGGTGAGCAAGCCCATTCACTTTTTTATGCTGATAAGAGAATTACATGGTTTTTCATGTGACAATGTGCGATTAAATTGCGATTAATCGCGAGTTAACTATGACAGTCGCGACATTAATCGCGATTAAATATTTTAATCGCTTGACAGCACTAATAATAATACATCATATCGAAACGTTGTTTGCCATGCTCATCTCTCCGATTGCCTGTGACGTTGCGGTTTGTGCCATTTATCAAGCTGCTTTGCTCCTCAAGCTAGCGTATTGCTAGCGCAAAATGGACAGGTTTTTGAAGAAGAGACCGAAGGAACAAACCAACAGCCCTGCTGTGGAGGACACTGCTGCGAAAAAAACGAAGTCCTGGCCAACTAAAATCCGAAAATATGAGGCAGCATACATTAAGTATGGCTTTACAGCCATACAGAAAAATGGCCATGATTGCCCGAAATGCGTCCTCTGTCTGGAGACCCTGTCAAACGAGTGCTTAAAACCTTCGAAACTTCAGCGTCACTTGGTACAAAAACATCTGACAGATGCCGAAAAAACAGTAGATTTCTTCAGACGCAAAGAAGAGCATTTGGTCAGGCAATCTGCTGCATTCACCCAGCAAGCTACTGTCCCCGAGCGGGCCCTGAAGGCATTATTTTTAGCCTCGTACCACATTGCTCGTGCTAAAAAACCTCACTCAATTGGAGAAAATTTGATTTTACCAGCCACCAAAGACATTGTCCGAGAATTGCTTGGTGAGGATGCTGTCCCACTCTCTGATAACACCGTGAGCCGACGGATTGGTGACATGGCTCAAGACGTATCTGCTCAGCTGTTGGAGCAGGTGAGAGCCAGCGAATACTTCGCACTTCAGCTGGATGAGAGCACAGATTTATCCAATGAGGCCCAACTGCTTGTGTACATCAGATTTATTTCACAGGAAAGATTTGTGGAGGAAATACTATTTTGTAAAGCACTTGAAAGAAGAACTACTGGGAAAGACATTTTTCAAGTTTTGGACGATTACATCGAGTCTAACGGATTGGACTGGACCCGTCGTGTGGGGGTGTGTTCGGACGGAGCCGCGGCAATGACCGGGAAGATCAGTGGCGTAACCGCGCTCATTAAGCAGAAGGCCCCGCATGTAGTGGCCACACACTGCATGCTCCATCGCGAGGCACTGGTCGCAAAAAGGATGGATAACGAGTTGAATCAGGTACTACAGGAGGTTATACAGTTTATTGTTCAGTGCGAAAATATTTGTGTTGAAAACGTTAGTTAATAATATTCTTATGCTAAACAAATGTAACAATTATTGAATATTGAATAAAAGTAAGAGAAAACAGTCTAAAAGTTGATGTTGCTTTATATATTTTGTAGCGTTGTCTGTGGGTTTGCAAAGGGGGTTCCCGGACAGAAGCTAATGCATGGAAAAGTTTGGGAACCCCTGCCCTAGTGATTACTGATAGACTGTCTCAGTGTCACCTGGGGGCGAAAAAAAAAATCACATTTTAGAAAATAAAATAAAAAAAAACACCACTTTCAAAGCTGCTTTATAGTAACAAGTAATGAGGACCTTGATAGAAATGTAGTGGAGTAAAAAGCATGATATTTGCCTTTCAAACGTAGTGAAGTTAAAGTCATAAGTTTCCAAAAAAAAAAAAAAGACAGATACTCAAAAAGTGTACTTAAGTACAGTACTGAAATAAATGTACTTCGTTACTGTCCACCTCTGACACACACGCATAAATTAACACAAACTATTGCAAATGCACTTAATACATCTGCATTTATTGCTGTGCAATTGAGGTATTTCACCCACGTGACCAAGTCACGTGACGCAGCCATTTTGGACGGCACGCTTAAGTCCTTCAGTGCAAGGCGGTATGAGATGGTGGAGACCTTTGCACATTTTAACAAGAAAGTAAGCTGTGATTCGTGTTAAATTGGATCTGTCTTTTATCACAAACACTGTACCCAGCCTTGGTATGGAGCCCTGCTTATTTATTTCTGTGTCCCGTTTCTTTCTAGCCTCTGTTATTGTGTTTTATGTCTGATGTCTGCTACATGCAACCCGAGACAAATTAAAGTAGTTCTAGAATTTTAGAACCCACTATTGATGAAAATGTAGTATAAGGGTATATATTCAATGTATGCAAATTAAAAATAAAAAATTTCCCCATCAAAGGGGTGTATTTGAGCGACAAAACCGAGCTTCTGGGAAGCATTTCCTGGAAATCCCATTCGGGAGTCACGTGACCGATGACGTAGTAAATTGACCAGGATGGCAGCATCCAGTATAAACACAAGCGAAATGAGTGAATCAGACAGCGATTATTCAGACGAAATTGCGTCTGAAGACGAAAGTGAATCGTGTTCCAGTCGAGGTGAGTCGATGCACAACATTTTTTCTACTAAATCAGAGGTCTGGGCTGAAATGTGCGTCATGATCGGCAGTATATTTGGGGCGAACCGATGGCATTCAAGCGGCCTTTACAACAACATGGAAATGACTGCAGCTGTCAAAGTCTGCTTTGTGTGCGTTTGGAGCTTGGGGAGAAGAAAAATGCGGGCCTGAATGGGGACAGTCACGGCTGTATCGTAGAAGTGCAAAGCAGGAACTCGTCCAGGGATCGTCTAGTTCTTGTTTAGTTAAAGAACCCTTTAATTGTCCTAAAGGTTCGGGAAGCTCGTTCAAAGCGCGCCTCAAGATTCTCCCATGGACTATAAAAACCACTTTTCCCTTTACACTCACCAGCATAAATATGTGCACTAGCCTTCAACTAGCACCAGTCTGCCCTCGTCCGCTTTACTCGCCGGTTCCACTCAGCGAGATCGTATCCATTATTCTGATCAGGATCAGGGAACTGATGCAGAGATACTCCGTCTTTGTTGGTTTTAGAACAGCCGTACGCGACACACTTTTTTACCATCGTATACAGTGGAAATAATCCGTAGATCCGCGAATTGTCACTCACAGTCACAGTATGTACAGGAAGTGAGCTGTCTAGCTTGTCAATTTACTACGTCATCGGTCACGTGATCGCGGCGCGATGTTTTGCTCGTGGGCTATCGCAGAAAATCCTCTATAAAATCATTACGGATAAACATTTTTTAGTGATTTTTTTTGTAATATCTCATCTCATTATCTCTAGCCGCTTTATCCTTCTACAGGGTCGCAGGCAAGCTGGAGCCTATCCCAGCTGACTACGGGCGAAAGGCGGGGTACACCCTGGACAAGTCGCCAGACCATCACAGGGCTGACACATAGACACAGACAACCATTCACACTCACATTCACACCTACGGTCAATTTAGAGTCACCAGTTAACCTAACCTGCATGTCTTTGGACTGTGGGGGAAACCGGAGCACCCGGAGGAAACCCACGCGGACACGGGGAGAACATGCAAACTCCACACAGAAAGGCCCTCGCCGGCCCTGGGGCTCGAACCCAGGACCTTCTTGCTGTGAGGCGACAGCGCTAACCACTACACCACCGTTCCGCCCTTTTTTTTGTAATATACTATAAATATTAGTATTCATCGTTACATGCAAAGGTGATTTTCAAATTCTAAAACTACTTTAACACTGCCTTGTTTCACTGCTCAGATGGGTTAACAAACACTGACCCATTTACTTTTTGCTATATATTTTATCAAAATTGCGTTAACTGATAAACTAACCTGAAATGAAATGATCACTGCAAAGTCTGGAGTACTCTGTTGGCTCCCAATCCTGTCTCTTCACAGCTGCAATCCATTTGGCTCTCTTGTCTGGGTCAGTAGGAAAGCGGTAGTGATGTGTCGGTCGCGAACGATCCAGTTCAAAGAGCCGGCTCTTTGAAGTGAACGACGGGAGCCGGCTCTTCGGTGGGAGCCGAGTTGGGGAGCCGAATTAGTTTTTTGTCCTTAGGTGCCTCAGAGAGAGAGAGACTTTCACAAAAAAAGTTGCTGTCCGATTGCGTCTTTGTGTTGTCTATTACCATTCAAAGGAAAAAAAGTAGCATGGTGTACGCCTACTTTTTTTGGTTGGGGGGGTTGATGTCATTCACAGCTGCGAAAATACGAAAATTGGTGTAATGCTTAAAGCTGTGGAGCACAGGGGAGAGGAGTCTGTGAGGCACCTGAGGAGGGGAAAATCAGCTGTGCATTTTATATTGGCAATATAACACAGTTTTGCATTATGTTTGTGAGAAAATAATTTATTAATTGGTAAGTAAGTTTTATTTCTATAGCTAGAACATTGTTACACTGCTATACTTTACAAAGCTTTACAATGGCTACAAAAACTAAAAAAATAAAATGGAAAACATCCTATTGATAAAATATAAATAATAATGTAATTAATTAACTAGTTAATTGCAGCAATTAAATCAAAAATAAAATCTCAGGAGCCGTTTGGGAGCCGAAAGAGCCGGCTCCCGAAAAAGAGCCGAAATTCCCATCACTAGAAACGGGTAAAAGGAGCGTCCTGCACGCTGTCCCTGTCTGTTGTGGCAGCCCACAGCACAACAAGCAAACACCATGGTTATTTATAGAGTGCTTACTGACAAATTAATCTATTCTAGGTGTCTGTAACACGTTTTTTTTTTTCAAGCTGGTTCTCCCTCTCTGTCTGCAGCGTTAGTATGTAGCTTGACGTTCAAAATGGCGGACACCGGGGCGTCACGTGACCCTGTGACGTCAGGTGAAATACCTCAATAGAATACCCACTGAAAGAGACACTAGTTTACATGATAGAGTCAAAAGATCTCCCTCTGTCCCCCCGTCCCCCTCCCCCTCTGTCCCCCCTCTCTCCCTCTGTCCCCCTCTCCGTCTGTCCCTCCCCCTCTCTCTCGTCTGTCTGTCTCATCTGAATCAGAAACATTCTAGCATTTTGAAAATCAGATTACCTCCAAAAGTGAAAAAAAAATAGAAACAGTTTGTGCCACCTCTTTTGGCATTAAAAGGAAAAAAAAAACCTCTTGGAATTTATTAGGATGCACAATGAAAAGTTAGTGATGGAAAGGCATGCCCACAGTTATCTCTGCAGCTGGCCTCATTGCATTAGTGTTTGTAAGAACTTCCCTTTCAGAGCGCAAATTTTGGGGGAGGAGTTTTAAAATATACTGCTTATTACACCTTTATTTAACCCATGAAAAACGCACATCATAACCCATTTTGCGCTTGACGTGGCTGATGGTTGACACTCGGACTCGGTATCACTGAGAGAGATGAAGGGTTACAAGGGAGAGAATTTTCCACTTGTGTTAATTTATTAGAATGTCCGAGGAAGACATTAAATCGGGACACATCGATTCCCAAGGCACTTTATTCTTAATTTGTTGGCAGAAATCAAAGACGACCTGGCTGGAACGAATAGTCGAGAATACTTGAAATTTCAAGGCAACAGTCTGCATTAAGAATTTTATGTTTTGCCAACGATGTATGCCCATGATAATCCAAACTATGATAACACTGTTATCTTTGTTAAGAATTCTTAATTAAGTCAATTTTCAATTCCTCATTCTGCCAACATAGATTTCTCTTTTTGCTGAACAGTGGCATTCACAGTAGTACAAAAAGGCAATTGAGGTTCTCACAATTTTTTTGGGGGGCTTTTTTTTACCTTTATTTGGATAGGACAGTGTAGAGACAGGAAACGAGTGGGAGAGAGAGACATCGGGAAATGACCTCAGGTCAGAATCAAACCCGGGTCCCCGGACTTATGGTATGGCGCCTTATCCACCTGAGCCACGACAACATGAACTTCAACCAGAGAGAGAACCACATTGCCCAGCCCTTGCATTTGGGAGAGGAAACCCCGTGTCTTGGTCATTAAGAGCATGTGCTGAATAAACACCTGTGGAAATTATGTATTTTCAATTCAGATTATTCACTATTGCATATTTACACATCATTGAGGTGCACCCTATCAGTTTGATGTGGATTTTTCTGTTCGTTAATAATTATTCATATTTTCTTGTCCATTCAATTGTGAATATGGAATTACTTGAACAAAGCATAATTCTATTTTTTAGAATTATCCACATCAAGAAAAATCCACATCAAACTGATAGGGTGCACCTCAATGATGTGTAAATATACAATAGTGAATAATCTGAATTGAAAATACATAATTGTCACAGGTGTTTATTCAGCACATACTCTTAATGACCAAGACACGTGGTTTCCTCTCCCAAATGCAAGGGCTGGGCAATGTGGTTCTCTCTTCGGTTGAAGTTCATGTTGTCGTGGCTCAGGTGGATAAGGCGCCATACCATAAATCTGGGGGCCTGGGTTTGATTCTGACCTGAGGTCATTTCCTGATCTCTCTCTCCTGCTCATTTCCTGTCTCTACACTGTCCTATCCAAATAAAGGTGAAAAAAGCCCCCCAAAAAATTGTGATAACCTCAATTGCCTTTTTGTACTACTGTGAATGCCACTGTTCAGCAAAAAGAGAAATCTATGTTGGCAGAATGAGGAATTGAAAATTGACTTAATTAAGAATTCTTAATAAAGATAACAGTGTTATCATAGTTTGGATTATCATGGGCACATCGTTGGCAAACCATAAAATTATTAATGCAGACTGTTGCCTTGAAATTTCAAGTATTCTCAACTATTCTTTTTTACAGTGTAGGAGGAGTCATGTACCCGTCTGTGACCCCACATTAATTTTGCTGCTTTTGGTAAATTGCATTGGTCATTGGTAGCACTGTGGTTAGCACTGTTGCCTCACAGCAAGAAGGTTCTCAGTTCTAGTCCAGTGGCTGATGGGGGCCTTTCTGTGTGGAGTCTGCATGGATTTCCCCCACAGACCAAAGACGTAGTTAAGCCTGGCGCACACGGGCGATTTTCCATCATTTGGTCGTGTAACTTTTTGACGCAAGCAAAAAACTGCTTCGTGTGCAGATATTTGCAACAGCAATATTTCATTGCTTGCGACAGATCGCAGGTATCAAACCTGCTTGATATTCTGTGACCAAAAAAAAAGCCAGTCGCTGACTTGTTGTAGAGTTATTGCCGCGTGTACGTGTCTTTGTGATAACGAAGCGATCACCTCCAAAGGCTAAGCCAATCCCCCCACGAAGTAGTCACGTAATTTTCTTTACTCAAGAACGGAAGCGATATGGAGGAAAAAAAAAAGTCATGTGATTTCCACATGACTTGCATCCCCATCCTCAAATCGCCCACTGGTCGCAGATAACACACACATGCAGCTACCCAGAGAAGGGAAACTTGCATCCAAAAATCGCAATACGCTTGCGATGGAAAATCGCCCGTGTGCGCCGGGTTTTAGGTTAATTGGTGACTTGAAATTGCCCAAAGTGTGAATGTGAGTGTGCAGAAAGGAACTGGCCACCCTACTGTTGCAATTCTGGCCAAGTCCATCAAATATGGTGTACCTCAAGCCCAACTTGGGTTTGGCAGTGACGACGATGACGACACATTGGTCACTGTTAAAATAAACTGGCTGCGTCTGTGTTCATTACTTGTTATGGTTAGTCCACAGTACAGCCTGGCTTCATACCATACTGTGTTTAAAAAAAATCCAAAATAATTTTAACATCTGTTAACCACAAATAAGTCGATATGCATGCAAAAAATTCAACTTTATACTGAATCTTTGAAAGATGGGATGGGAAGAGGGGACCAAGTCATCTTTATGCAAAAGATTTTTCAGGAAACAGAAAAAAGTCCACACATTTGGTGAAATATACAGTATTTCACAAAGTTGAAATGCTGGAGTATGGTGAAGACCTTTTTTTTTTTTTTAAATAATCAGGGTCACAGAGGCGTCCACTGTCACTACGACACGTTATGAAATGGAAAATCAGGTTTGTCTCTTTGCAATGATCAAAGTCTAATTTTGAGTGCTTCACATTATTATACAAAGTGATGCTGACCAAAATGCTCACTAGAAATAATCTACTGTATAAAGTTCAGGTTTTTATCATCAGGGACTTCACCTGTGCAGGCAAACACCTCTGTTCTTACAAACCAGTTCAAATCTCAACATTGTCTTTCTGTGTACGGACTCCATGGAGACAAATAAAGGTAAAAGAGACACAAAGAGAGAGAGAGAGAGAGACATTCCCCCCACACACACAGAGAGAAAGAGAGAGACACTCCCCCCACACAGAGAGAGACAGACCCCCCACACACACACAGAGAGAGAGAGAGAGAGAGAGAGAGAGCGAGAGAGAGACAGACAGACAGACACCCCCACCCCCACCCAGAGAGAGAGAGAGACCCCCACACAGAGAGAGAGACACCCCCCCACACACACAGTGAGAGAGAGACCCCCCCCACACACAGAGACCCCTACAGAGAGAGAGAGAGACCCCCCCCCACACACACACAGAGAGACACCCCCCCACACACACAGTGAGAGAGAGACCCCCCCCACACAGAGACCCCTACAGAGAGAGAGAGACCCCCCCACACACAGAGAGAGAGAGAGAGAGAGAGGGCCCCCCCCACAGAGAGAGACACCCTCCTACACACACACACACACACACACACACACACACACACACACACACACAGAGAGAGAGGGACCCCCCCACAGAGAGAGACCCCCCACCCCCCACAGAGAGAGACACCCTCCTACACACACACACACACACACACACACACACACACACACACACACACACACACACAGAGACCCCCACAGAGAGAGAGAGAGAGACACCCCACACACACAGTGTGAGAGAGAGACACACACCCCTACAGAGAGAGAGAGAGAGAGAGAGAGAGAGACCCCCACACACAGAGAGAGACCCTCCCCACACACAGAGAGAGAGAGAGAGAGAGAGAGACCCCCACACACAGAGAGGAGAGAGAGAGAGAGAGAGAGAGAGAGAGAGAGAGAGAGAGAGAGACCCACACACACACACAGACCCTCCACACACACACACACACACACACACACACACACACACACACACACACACAGAGGGAGACCCCCACACACAGAGAGGAGAGAGAGAGAGAGAGAGAGAGAGAGAGAGACCCACACACACACACAGACCCTCCCCACACACACAGAGAGAGAGGGAGACCCCCACATACAGAGAGACCCCCCACACACACACACAGAGACCCACACACACACACACACAGAGAGAGGGCGAGAGAGAGAGAGAGAGACCCACACACAGAGAGAGGGCGAGAGAGAGAGAGAGAGAGAGACACACACACACTTGTAACACATCCTTTGTTGGCCTTTATCACCATGTACGTCTGTAGTCAACAACATTAACCCCTTCCTGTAGCCCCATGTAACTCTGTCTGACTATTGAACATCTTTAGAGCTGGACTTCTCGCCTCCTGTTCAGAACTCGGAGAAGTGAAGTTTCTCTCATCAAACTCCATCCAACATGTTTGTGACTGTGATACTGGGAGGTGAGTTCAGGAACCTGTTCAGCAATTTTCTGAGCTTTCAGTGTTAGAGAGAATGTTGTGAACAGTGGCGTCCATCCAGAAACCAATTTCAAATAAAAATCACTACGTAATCGACAATTATCTTATAAACCTGATGTGTGTAGAGTAGAAAAGGTGATGACAAACGTGTGACTCATTTAAGGCCTGAACTACATTCAAACTGACGTCATCATATGATTAATTAATGTTATCATAAAATACATTTATGATCCTGAATAAATTAATTAAAGGTGATTAAACAAGCTGAAGAGTGAACTGATTTGAGGTTTAGGGCAGTCAAATATGGAGGGATTGTAATGAAGACTTCACTGGTTCTTTAGGAGCATGTTACTTTAGCATGTTTTTTCAGTTACTACATCTCTGAATGTATTTAAAGATCTTTATTATTTGAGTTATTTATCACAGAAAATGTTCTTTTCCATCTGACAGGTTTACAAATCATGCGACAGGATTTTATATTTTATTAAGAATATTTTGAAAAAATAAATCAACAGATTTAAATAAATAATTTGTTAAATAATAAATTTATTTCCTTCTTTCCCCAAAAAAGCAGAGCTACGATGAATGTATAAATTACTTGAAAATTATTTGAGTTATCATAGAAAATGGTGATTTCCATCTGACAGGTTTAGAAATCATGTGACAAGATTTTATATTTTATTAACCAAACGTTTAAAAAAATTAACAGATTAAAATAAATAAATAAAATAAATAAATAAAAATTAAATAATTTGGTTTGTTAAATAATTCATTACTTTGTTTATTGATTTATTTATTGATTCATTTCTCCCCCCCCAAAAAAAAAGTTGAGCTATGAATGTATTTATAATTACCTTAAAATTAAGCTATTTATCACAGAAAATATTAATGTTCTTCTTAGAGGTTGAGAAATCATGTGACAAGAATTTGTTTTATTAGCCACTTGTTTTAATAATAATAATAATAATAATAATAATAATAATAATAATAATAATAACAACAACATTTATTAATATAATTATTATATTTATTATTTTTACTACTACTATTATATTATCTTGTTATATTTATTTTTATAGGCGGCACAGTGGTGTAGTGGTTAGCACTGTCGCCTCACAGCAAGAAGGTCCGGGTTCGAGCCCCGTGGCCGGCGAGGGCCTTTCTGTGTGGAGTTTGCATGTTCTCCCCATGTCCGCGTGGGTTTCCTCCGGGTGCTCCGGTTTCCCCCACAGTCCAAAGACATGCAGGTTAGGTTAACTGGTGACTCTAAATTGACCGTAGGTGTGAATGTGAGTGTGAATGGTTGTCTGTGTCTATGTGTCAGCCCTGTGATGACCTGGTGACTTGTCCAGGGTGTACCCCGCCTTTCGCCCGTAGTCAGCTGGGATAGGCTCCAGCTTGCCTGCGACCCTGTAGAAGGATAAAGCGGCTAGAGATAATGAGATGAGATTTATTTTTATAACATCTTTATCCATCTATCTATCCCCTTCCTTCAGAGAAACGAGCTGAGCTGCTCAACCTCAACTGCCGGATTGCAAATTTCATCCACTGTTTAAAGGAGAAGTGCAAACTGGATCCACAAGGTTCTCATTTCAAAGCTCTTCTTATATACATACAAGTATACAGTGGGGCAAAAAAGTATTTAGTCAGCCACCAATTGTGCAAGTTCTCCCACTTAAAAAGATGAGAGAGGCCTGTGATTTTCATCATAGGTACACTTCAACTATGAGAGACAGAATGGGGGGAAGGATTTTTAATGAATTAATTGGTAAATTCCTCGGTAAAATAAGTATTTGGTCACCTACAAACAAGCAAGATTTCTGGCTCTCACAGACCTGTAACTTCTTCTTTAAGAGGCTCCTCTGTCCTCCACTCGTTACCTGGATTAATGGCACCTGTTTGAACTCGTTATCAGTATAAAAGACACCTGTCCACAACCTCAAACAGACACACTCCAAACTCCACTATGGCCAAGACCAAAGAGCTGTCAAAGGACACCAGAAACAAAATTGTAGACCTGCACCAGGCTGGGAAGACTGAATCTGCAATAGGTAAGCAGCTTGGTGTGAAGAAATCAACTGTGGGAGCAATTATTAGAAAATGGAAGACATATAAGACCACTGATAATCTCCCTCGATCTGGGGTTCCACGCAAGATCTCACCCCGTGGGGTCAAAATGATCACAAGAACGGTGAGCAAAAATCCCAGAATCACATGGGGGGACCTAGTGAATGACCTGCAGAGAGCTGGGACCAAAGTAACAAAGGCTACCATCAGTAACACACTACGCCGCCAGGGACTCAAATCCTGCAGTGCCGGACGTGTCCCCCTGCTTAAGCCAGTACATGTCCAGGCCCGTCTGAAGTTTGCTAGAGAGCATTTGGATGATCCAGAAGAGGATTGGGAGAATGTCATATGGTCAGATGAAACCAAAATAGAACTTTTTGGTAAAAACTCAACTTGTCGTGTTTGGAGGAGAAAGAATGCTGAGTTGCATCCAAAGAACACCATACCTACTGTGAAGCATGGGGGTGGAAACATCATGCTTTGGGGCTGTTTTTCTGCAAAGGGACCAGGACGACTGATCCGTGTAAAGGAAAGAATGAATGGGGCCATGTATCGTGAGATTTTGAGTGAAAACCTCCTTCCATCAGCAAGGGCATTGAAGATGAAACGTGGCTGGGTCTTTCAGCATGACAATGATCCCAAACACACCGCCCAGGCAACAAAGGAGTGGCTTCGTAAGAAGCATTTCAAGGTCCTGGAGTGGCCTAGCCAGTCTCCAGATCTCAAACCCATAGAAAATCTTTGGAGGGAGTTGAAAGTCCGTGTTGCCCAGCAACAGCCCCAAAACATCACTGCTCTAGAGGAGATCTGCATGGAGGAATGGGCCAAAATACCAGCAACAGTGTGTGAAAACCTTGTGAAGACTTACAGAAAACATTTGACCTCTGTCATTGCCAACAAAGGGTATATAACAAAGTACTGAGATGAACTTTTGTTATTGACCAAATACTTATTTTCCACCATAATTTGCAAATAAATTCTTTAAAAATCAGACAATGTGCGTTTCTGGATTTTTTTTCTCATTTTGTCTCTCATAGTTGAGGTATACCTATGATGAAAATTACAGGCGCCTCTCATCTTTTTAAGTGGGAGAACTTGCACAATTGGTGACTGACGAAATACTTTTTTGCCCCACTTTAACTGCCTCTATACACAAATGGAGGCAATACAATACAAAAATAACATGTCTTGAGCTTCACAGCAGTAGAGACTAGAAAGAAAGAATCAACGTCGACTCCCGTCTTTTCTTTAGTCCAAGTGGACTTGCTGGACCAAACTGGAGAGCTAGTGCACTTGATGGAGATGGAGCACAGCTTGGCTCTTGTCAGCACTTTACTGAAAGGCCGTCAGAGCTACATCGTATTGAGTGTGTCACGTGAGTCCGCCTTACCTCTTATTTGAAATGATTTTTTAAATTAAGGCTGATGGAAAAAATTGAGCAGGTTTTTTTTATAAAAAACCCAGGCACTGAGGGCAGCGAGGAGCTTCATTATTCTGCAGTGCATGAAGGAGATTTAAGGAAAAGTCATCCAGAGGTAGAAGGTAATGAAGCTTGTGTGTGTTGGATGTGGATTCAGGATGTTTAAGCTTAATATGAAAGTGCACACTAGATCGTTTGACAACAACTTGCATCTCTTCATTTCTTCCTCTTGATGTGTTCATGTCACATGAGAGAATTTAACTCGAAGCTTAAAAAATAGATTGTGTTAATCATACTGCATCTCTTCCTGAAACATATTGCAAAGCCGCACTTGAAATTCATTAGACATTTCCTTGGACTCATAGCATGTTGCCAGTTGCTTTTCTTCCATGTTTGATCAGTGAACTCTTAAAGCTTCCAAACTTGATGTGAGGTTGAAGAGCAACCCAGAATCAGCTATTTTAGCTAGCTAATGTTACCGCTCAGTGGTGAACCGTTACTATTAGAGCTGGGACTTGAGCTCAGACAAAACTTAGCCAGACACCAAAAAAGCAACAACACGGCAAAGGATTTTGCGAGGGATTAGCGGCAGGCTGCCAGGTCGCTCTGTTGTGTGTAGCTGTCGATGTTGATTTTAAAAGTAACTGAGTAAATTACACAGGGAAATGAATACTTAAGTCTGAGTGAAAAATACTGTAGCGAGCATCTGGACAGCCTGGAGACAGAAATCTTAGTTTCTCGGTCGTTAGCCTTGCTCTCGATTGCACTGGCTTGACCGCTTTATTAATTAGTATTTGCTAACACTACTGATGAACGCTACACCGGCTGGAAGGTGACTTCACTGCTGTGCTGACGGCACCGACTCGCAGTTAAGCTCATGTTGACCTTCGAAAAGGCCTAGGGAGTACATTTTTGGTCCCTCTTACTATAAATCAAAATCTGATTGGTTAAATCAGTCATCTGTCACTTCCTACATAAACTACACTGCCATGGCCTTCTGTCCTGGCAATGAAGTCCTAACCAATGAATGAGCAGCTCTAAACTCTTCTCGGCCTCAAGACAAACAAAAATCTCACTGGATAACTCGATTTTAATGTTTTCAGGACAGTAACCCTTTCATTTCTGAAGCAAATTTGATAGAAAATGAGGCCAAATTAGAATCAGAAGAGAATGATTCTAATGAAATTATGAAAAATTAAATATAACAATATTTGAAATGCTGATATGTTCAGGCTTCTCTGAACACCTAGAAAGCTCTGGCGGTTCCCCGATGTTACCGCTCCAGCAGACTCGCTGTATATTAACTATTTCATGTGACTGTGTAATTAAGACCAGTAGACAGTTCCTTATCAAACTATAGACCAATAGACTAGACAAATTTTAATGTATAAATAAAAAATATGATAAAGTAAAGTACAATAAATAAGTCATAGTTTTGCATTTAATCTGCTGAAACCCATGTGAGGTTTTTTTTTTTTAATTCTCGTGTTTTATTATTGTACTGTTGGACTAAGAGTTCTGTGTTGTGTTTTTATTGTAGCAATGCTGAGGAAGCTGTCAAACCTTTCCACAAAGCGAGACAAAAGGTCCGCAATGAAGAAAGGATCTGTCACTCACATGAAGAATAAAGTCACTTCCACCTCCATGAAGGCACCGGGGAGCTGAAGAAACAACAAAACAACAACAAAAAAAGAAAGAAAGAAACACTCGAGTCGGGGATATCACAGTTTTAAAAAGTCACACTTGCCGGCTGTGGCCTGGGGTGTGCTGTCTGCTACATGCCAAAAAAGATCCCATAACAGCAGCCTAGAAAGAAAATGCAACTTTTTTTCATTTTTCTGCTTTTGTACAAACACATTTCTTTGCACTTTCCATTTGTCCATTATGCATTTTTATATACCCATCCTCTGGGGTTTCCGGTGTTCCTGGGATAGTTTCCGGATCAATCATGACCTTAACCAGGATAAAGCACTTCCTGATGAGGAATGACTGGATAAAAATCACTAACTCTGGGAAAAAAAAAAAATCACACTTTGCTGAAGTTTATCAGGTGAGACTCCTGACTGAGCTGCCAGACAAAGTGCAGACACTTTTTATCCCCCGCTGGCTGAAAAGCCTGAAGGGGGATTATGTTGTGGCGATGTCTATCCGTCCGTCCGTCCCGGGAAGGGTGCTCACCTTCTGAAATCAACTCCTCTCACAATTTTTGGAGGAATTTCACAAAACTTGGCAGGATTCTTTGGTATACTTTGGTAATATGCATATTGCAATTTCGTTCAATTCAGTCAAATTTTACCAGAGTTACAGCCCTTGATTAACAAAATTATAATTTGACAATTTCATGAGAGTGTTTTCCTTCTGAAATCAACTCCTCTCACAATTGTTGGAGGAATTTCACAAAACTTGGGAAAAGGCATTGTTATATGTTGGCAATACGCATATTGTAATTGTGTTCAATTCGGTTGCATTTTACCAGAGTTACAGCCCTTGATTAATAACCTTGTACTTCCACAATTTCATGAAGGCGTGTTTTCCTTCTGACGTCAACTCATCTCTCAATTTTTGGACGAATTTCTCGAAGCTTGGTAAAAGGCCTTGTTATATGACGGTAATACGCAGATTGCGATTTAATTTCGTTTGTGAAAATTTGACCAGTTTTGACCCTTGATTAAATAACTTGTACTTTGACAATTTCATGAGGGTGGACGTTCTTCTGAAATCAGCTCCTCTCACAATCTGTGGAGGAATTTCACCAAACTTGGCAAAAGGCTTTGTTATAGAGATCTTGCAGTCACATGACTGGAAAGTACACAACCGTCATCTTGTCGGTCAAAAACACCGCTGAATACTGCTGCACTTGTGTACAGAATGGATCAATTTCAACCGACGGACTACACGGCTCATTTTTCTAATGAACAGATAACTAGATATATGTCTAAAATAAACGACCTACAGATTTGTGACCCTTATGGCTTACCGGACGGAGTTTTCACGACCGGATTTTGAACTGCCAGCGGAATACCCGGACGTGTATAATTACCTCATTCACTTTCCCTCGCTGTTCAGTGGTGAAGCACTGCGTGCTTATAAATCTCTGGACAGTTATCTTTACAGAAATTCAGGATTTGTCAGCGACTCAGATGTGGCATCTTGTAAACAAGAAAATGATCCTCACTGGATGGGTAAGTCACTTAAGTATTGAGTATAGCACTGACCAGCTGATTATAGAATAGAATAAGGTAATTCCAAATCGTCCGTGTTGTTTACATGGATCTGGCGTTGGAGGGGTAGAGGCTTGGCAGTGGAGATTTGAGTGGCTGTTTTCTGAGCTTAGTCAACAGGCCGGCTCTGCAGCCTCGCTTTTACTCCCGGCACCGCCTCCTTCGCTTTGCTTCCGATAACAATCCACGGAGACCCCGCTGGTCTCGCTATCTCGTCCGGAATGTTTTTTTTTTTTTTTCTCGTCCGGAATGTTGTGCATGCGATGGAAATCGCTACAAACCGTCATTTTCTGCTGGAAACCAATGTCCAGTAAGTCCATACGGTTGTAGTGGATATTGAAGTCCGGTACAGACGAACAACACGCAAAAATACACACAAAAAACATAAAAAACGTGCACAGGTAGGGAGAGCTTGTAGCTGCAGCCGTTGTAGTAGAATTGTATATAGTAGGGTTTTCCAGAAGAAAAGGTAGAAGTAAAAGCAGAAGTAGAACCAGAAGTAGAAGGCGGAATATGGCGTTTGACCGACACGATGGCGTCTGTCACAATCTGGATCGGCTGTGACGTCACATGCAAGTGCTCCATATGACAGTTATACGCATATTGAAGTTTCGTTTAATTTGGGCAAATTTTACCAGCGTTATACCCTCGATTATTAACAAACTTCTACTTTGGCAATTTCATCAAGGTGTGCTTGCTTTCTGAAATCAACCTCCCTCACAATTTTTATCCCCCACTGGCTGAAAGGCCTGAAGGGGGATTATGTTGTAGTGATGTCTGTCCGTCCATCCGTCCGTCCGTCCCGGGAAGGGTGCTCACCTTCTGAAATCAACTCTCAATTTTTGGAGGAATTTCATGAAAAACAGGATTCTTTGTTATGTCGGTAATATGCATATTATAATTTCGTTTAATTTAGTCACATTCTACCAGAGTTATGGCAGAGTTGCCAGCAGGGGATATTGTGCTCTCGGAGCACTTGTCTAAAATTTTATGCTTCTGGGCACTTTTGGTTCACATTACGTTCAATGCATCAAGTTTTCCAGGTTTTCAGAGAACATTTACTATTTCAAGTTTATAGTTCCTACAACATTCCATATTTATAGGAATGTCAACATTAATGTTTTCATACTGTTAGTATTATAGCACTTTTACACTTAAATCATTTGTCTGAAATTGTTACTTTTGGTTTGGTGTCACACTGCACATAAACCAAATTCTGGAATTTAAAGAACCAAGAGTTAAAGATCTGGAATTTATCCAAACTAGGGCTCGTCATTGTGTCACTGGGCGAGTCATTGTTTAACAGGTATTTCAGCTGATTTCTTGGCCAGATCTTTCTTGCAAGAGAGATTTTAAATCTCAAGATACTAACCTGGTTAAATAAATAATAAGCAATTATTGGATGAGGTTTAACATAATATCGTGATTTGTTCGTGGTGAGCAAGCAATTATTTGCCGATGCTGAAGGCAGAGGTTTCTAGCAAACCTTCCAAATAATCTGTTGGCATGGAGGTGGAGTCTGATGGTGGTTTTGGAGACTTGGAAACCAAGATTTTACTTTTTCTTGTAATTCAGTGATCAACAGTGATCCTTCCAGATATTTTTCCTCTCTTACCCTCCTCCGCACGGTACGCGGGGGCAAAATAAACTTGGCTCCTTTTCCAGGCAAGTTTGTACCAGTTCCAGTTAGTGTCCACTTTTTTATTATTGCCTTAACAGGACAAAGGAAATGGACATTTTCAGGCGAGTACCTATTTAATAACCATTCCCTGACTTATGAAGGTCAACACACTTCTCCCTTATTTGGTTTGCTTTTCTCTTATCTTTCCCATGTTGATAAGGGAATTTGGCCTCGGTCACCTCATATTTGTTCCCCAGTTAATTAGGAAGTCATGGATTACAGCTTGAAAATTCCTACACACTCCAATCAACTCAAACATACTGTACAATTTAAATGGGAAACATGCTTCACTTACATACCCTGTGTCCGAAACCACTCACTCATTCACTACTCCCTATATGGGGAATTACTATATAGAGGACCATATAATGAGCTCATTGATAAAACGAAAAATGCTTTCGGACACGACTCCGTTGCGCAGTCATTTACGTCATTACTGTCGCACAATTAAAACGTGCCAGATCAGTCAGCTGTTGGGTTTTCAAAAATAATAAATACATGCATGTATTTTTGTGATAAATCCATATTATACTGAACGTATTTCCCACATTAATAAATACAAAGTACTTTGTGTCTGCTGTGTCTCGGTTGTTGTTTTTTTTAAATCAAGGCTGAATCCTTTCTTTCTTTGCTGCTGCCTTTTATTATTATTAAATTTGAGGCTTTTGATCTGATTTCTTTCAGCACGACCACGATGCATGATGGGATATATTGCTTGGTTAGTGACCATCAGTTGTACACTACTTTTCATGATGCATTGTGGGATACTTTGAGTGCACTATATAGGGTGTAATAATTCTCACTATACATTCAGACAGCACTACAAAATGGCGACCTCACTATACAGTCCACTTTATTGTGAGTAGGGAGCGATTTCAGACACAGGGATTGTGGTCATTAATTTCCAAGGGGTGCCAATTATAGTGGCATATATGGTTTTTGTTGAAAATAAATAAATAAATAAATAAATAAATAAATATTTATTGATGAAGGGTTTGTTGTTCTCCGAATATGTTTTTACACCAAAAGGTGGATTTTTTTCTAACCCTTTTTACTTATCTTTACAAGGGGTGCCAATAATTATGGAGGGCACTGTATGTGTGTATAAAGTTTTTTGATCGCTATTTTGTCGCTGCTATAGCAAGTTATGAGTGTTTGAAATATGCTCTGTAATATATCAGTCGATATGTCAAAGCAATGGGCGTAAATGAGATTCGTTGAGACCTGCGCAAGACATCGTAGGACGGAAGTAAAACGTACAGCGGAAATCAAAGTGACCGACATCTGCCGACGTTGTCAAAAGACGCGCGCGCCCTCTTTCGAATGCTGATGTAATCAAGCCGGAAGTTGTTTGCTTTGATAGCAATCAGGAAAGTTTGAAAAAAGTAGGCGGTAATCATAATTAAACTTGTTTTTGTGCAATATTTCGTTTGGAAAACAGTTTTCAAAATGGCGGCACTGACACCTGGCTGACACTTCATGTTTCGAAATCTCGTGAAGATCGCGCGGATAAGCGACGCCTGCCGTGGACCAAACCAACTAAATTCAACACGGCTAAAAACCGACTAGGCCGATAAGTATAATATTTAATTGCAATTAGTTGCCAATACAAGTCACGATATAAGGTTACTAAAACCGAAAACGTAATTGAATAACACGTTAATTAAGAAATAAAGCAAGTTTAAACATGACTTCAGTTCTCCTTTAATGCATTTGAGATCAAACAGTAAATAGTAAATAATAAAAATACTCTATAATAAAGAACCCTATTCTGTGGTTGGTAGAAGAGAGCAACTGGACTTGCTTGAAAAGTCTTGAAGACGTTTCGCCTCTCGTCCGAAAGGCATCATCAGTTCTGTCTGTCTAATAGGGAGTATCAAGTATTTATCCTCTCATGGATCATAATAGAATCCAAATCAGAATGCTGATGGCTGCATTGAAGGTGGCTGATAGATGTCATAGACACCCACCTCTGTTCAGTGATGGTCGTTCCAGGCTGACAAAATTGAACGATCCTCTCTGGCTAAGATGTCTGCCAGTTTTCTGGAAGTCCTCTCATACTCCCAACCACAGATTACTATGTACCTGGACGACTGAGTATCTTCACAGATAAAGAACCCTATTCCATCCACAACTGTAGTAATCCATACATATGTCAAGAACCGAACTACTAAGTAAAGAGAAACGGCGTCCATCATTACTTTAAGACATGAAGTGACTTCTAATTTATAAAAAAAACCCAAAACATTGAATTAGAAGATGTGTCCAAACTTTTGACTGGTTCTGTACTTCAAAACAGGAAAGAACCTTTTAACCTTGCCATGACCTTCATCCTGTTTGGACCAATTCCCAAATCTAATTACTTCTGCTGGTTACAGTGATGATTGTGTATAAAATCCTCATCTCATCTCATTATCTCTAGCCGCTTTATCCTGTTCTGCAGGGTCGCAGGCAAGCTGGAGCCTATCCCAGCTGACTACGGGCGAAAGGCGGGGTACACCCTGGACAAGTCGCCAGGTCATCACAGGGCTGACACATAGACACAGACAACCATTCACACTCACATTCACACCTACGCTCAATTTAGAGTCACCAGTTAACCTAACCTGCATGTCTTTGGACTGTGGGGGAAACCGGAGCACCCGGAGGAAACCCACGCAGACACGGGGAGAACATGCAAACTCCACACAGAAAGGCCCTCGCTGGCTACAGGGCTCGAAGACCTTCTTGCTGTGAGGCGACAGCGCTAACCACTACACCACTGTGCCGCCCCTGTATAAAATCCTAAAAAAAAAAAAACATTCAAGCACTCATCCTGAAGATATTGCTTTACGGTTCACTAACTCAAATTTCAGACAATTATACTCACTGCTTTTTATCCATGCGTTTTTCCTGTTAATTTAGTACATGCAAATTTAGCAAGAAAATAATTGGTTTTGTTAAACGAAGCACGAAATGAATTTGTTCTTTGTGTGAAAATGTTAGACACTGTCCTGTAGTTAACATTATGCACAGAGCAACAAAAAAAAAGCAAGACAGTGCTGAGGTGGGTGACTGATGGTTTAATTTATTGTGTGGCAGGTTTTGGATGAATGAAAATGGGGTTGAGTTTGTGACGGTCAATTAGAGATTGAAATTGAGACGGAGAGAGACGGGATCAGGAGACAGGTGTACATCTCTCTCTCGCTCCCTCTCGCTGTATTACACGCAGATCTCTCCATCTCCACTGCCAAACTCTGGATCTGCGTTGATCTAAATAAGGCTGAGACTCTCAGGTGCAGGGTTTTACTTTACTTGCATAACAAATCCCTAAACGCTTTTGAACACTTTGATGCAAAAATAAAAATTCAACAATTAGTACACAGAATAATAACCATTTACGCTCACATTTCACACGTACAGGCAATTTACAGTAGCCAGTTGCCCTGCATGACTTTGGACTGTGGGAGGAAACCAGAGCACCCTGAAGAAACCCATACAGGTACGAGGACAACACGCAAACTCCACGCAAAGGCCCCAGTCAATCAGTAGCTTCGAACCCAGAACCTGCTTGCTGTGAGGCGACAGAGCTAACCACTGCACCACCGTACCACCCACATTATAGGATTTTCTATTTTAAACAAATTATACACCCGATCGATTTAATATAAAAACACAGGATGTCAGAGCAGCTACCCTCTGAACAGCCAGAATTCATTCATTCATTCCATGGCCTATCCTGGGAATACTAATTCAATAAAATTCAGTTCGATATCCAGTTCACGGTGTATCACAGAGTGTTTGAGATGCCACAGCCAGGAATCAGAAGAAAACCAGAACCAGGTTGTATACTAGAAAAGCACTCTGAGAGCGCAGACCTCCGCCAAGAATCCTTTAAAAAAATCCAGGATCCAGAAGGTGATCCGGATCACCGCCAAAATTTAATGGATTGTTACTTGTGCCCAGTCACACCTCTGGAAAAAATTTCAGAGCAATCCGTTCATTACTTTTTCCGTAATGTTGCTAACAAACAAACAAATGCTACCGAAAACATAACCTCCTTGGTGGAGGTAATAATAATAACTAGAATGCATTTCCGGAGAAAATGCGAAAGTGTGCTTGCTTGGGTGCGCCGCCATGGCGACCTGGCAAGAGAGGCGACCGCACGCCCACACGACAAGTGTCAACATGCGAAAGTTTGGCCAAGACGCAAGGCGGATTCTCATATGGAGATGACAGGCTGGCAAGGTTCTTTACAGGGACATCCCAGAGCATCACTAACATGAAAATTTAGATGTAATTCTAAATCCGTAAAGAGATATGACCCAAAACACGTTTTTGCTCATTGTGGCACCCCCTAGTGGCCAAATGACACCAAATTTGATGAGGGTACATGAACTGGTGCCGAAAGTTCTCAACAAATATGGTCTTGATGTGTCAAAGCGTGGGCGGCACGGTGGTGTAGTGGTTAGCGCTGTCGCCTCACAGCAAGAAGGTCCGGGTTCAAGCCCCGTGGCCGGCTGCGAGGGCCTTTGTGTGTGGAGTTTGCATGTTCTCTCCGTGTGGGTTTCCTCCAGGTGCTCCGGTTTCCCCCACAGTCCAAAGACATGCAGGTTAGGTTAACTGGTGACTCTAAATTGACTGTGAGTGTGAATGGTTGTCTGTGTCTATGTGTCAGCCCTGTGATGACCTGGAGACTTGTCCAGGGTGTACCCCGCCTTTCGCCCGTAGTCAGCTGGGATAGGCTCCAGCTTGCCTGCGACCCTGCAGAACAGGATAAAGCAGCTAGAGATAATGAGATGAGACGTCAAAGCGTTTCTGAGATATGAGCCAAAATATGTTTTTGCTAATTGTGATGCCCCCTAGTGGCCAAATGACACCATATTTGATGAGGTTAGTTTGGATGGTGTCCAAAGTCATGCCGCTAAATATGGTCTTGATATGTCAAAGTGTTTCCGTGATATGAGCTCACTTCCTGTTTGGTGGCTTCACCATCGAGCTTGATTGGCTGCCATGGGCGAACGCTTCGATGTATGAGAGCAAAATGAATATCATTCATTAGGCACGGACTGTAGATCATGTGTGCCAAGTTTCGTGATGATCGGACAAAACATGCGGCCAGGGTCACTCTACCTTCACTTTGGACAAAATTCAAAATGGCGGAAAATGTAATTAGGCGGAGAATGACGTCATAGGGTGCGTTGGAATCGTCTAGCTCCAAGGATTCCAACGGCACCAGACTTATGAAAATCGGACATATGGATCAAAAGTTACGTGCATGAACGCATGTAAGACTGATCAGTTGGTGGCGCTAGAGCATGAGACATACCAACATGAAACTTGAAATCAATCAGGGTCCACTCCTCTATCAGTGTACCAAGTTTCATGACTTTACACCTTACGGTTTGGCCTACAGAAGGAAAAATCTGTTTTTTTGCGTCGCGCGCCCATTCATTTCAATGGGGAAAAAATTAATCCTTTAAAAAATTCCGGGATCCAGAAGGTGATCCGGATCACCGCCAAAATGTAATGGATTGTTACATTCCAGTCACACCTCTGGAAAAAAATTCAGTGTAATCCGTTCATTACTTTTTCCGTAATGTTGCTAACAGACAAACAAACAAACAAACAAACAAACCAACGCTACCGAAAACACAACCTCCTTGGCGGAGGTAAAAATGAGCTGGAGTTTTTTGGCTGAATGAACAGATGCAGATTCCATACCTGTTACTGATAGACCTAATGCTGACTGACAGCCTCATTAAAGCTGCAGTGGGATTGAGTTAGAAAAAGAAAATCTTCACTGTTGTGTGTGATGAATGTGGTGAAATGGAGAAATGAAAAATACTGTAGGAAAATGACACTGCTTTAGCTGATATGTTGCAAAGCCCGGTGCATTAGACGATTTGATGTCGTTTGTTAGTTGGTATCAATATTGTGCCTCGGCAGGCAGGCAGGGTGCCAAGTGACCACAGAGAGATTCGTTTCAATAGGTCACATTTTTCATTTCAATCTGCTTGTCTGATGATGATTGTGTGTGTGTGTGTGTGTGTGTGTGTGTGTGTGTGTGTGTGTGTGTGTGTGTGTGCGCGCACACAAAATAATTAATATGAAATGGCTAATTTCAATCAGCAGCTCGTGAATGATGGTAAGATGCCCAGCTTTTAGCTGCCACCTGTCACAGAGAGAGAGAGAGAGAGAGAGAGAGAATGAAAGAAAGAAAACAAGATAGAGGGACAAAGAAAAAGAATAAAATGAGAGAGGCAGAAAACAGGGCAGACAGAGTAAAGGACAGACAGAGAAAGAAAGAGGCAGAAAACGAGAGGGACAGACAAGGAAAGAGAGAGATTAAGAGAGACAGAAGAAAGAAGGAGAGAGAGAGAGAGAGAGAGAAGAAAGAAGGAGACAGAGGACAGACAAAGAAAGAAAGGCAGAAAAGAAGAGACAGACAGAATGAAAGAAAGAAAACAAGATAGAGGGACAAAGAAAAAAATAAAATGAGAGAGGCAGAAAACAGGGCAGACAGAGTAAAGGACAGACAGAGAAAGAAAGAGGCAGAAAATGAGAGGGACAGACAGGGAAAGAGATTAAGAGAGACAGAAAACAGGAAAGACAGAAGAAAGAAGGGGGGAGAGAGAGAGAGAGAGAGAGAGAGGACAGACAAAGAAAGAAAGAAAGAAAGAAAGAAAGAAAGAAAGAAAGAAAGAAAGAAAGAAAGAAAGAAAGAAAGAAAGGCAGAAAAGAAGAGAGAATGAAAGAAAGAAAATGAGATAGAGGGACAAAGAAAAAAATGAGAGAGGCAGAAAACGGCAGACAGAGTAAAGGACAGACAAAGAAAGAAAGAAAGAAAGAAAGAAAGAAAGAAAGAAAGAAAGAAAACAAGAGAGGGACAGACAGGGAAAGATTAAGGCTACATCCACACGACAACGGCAACGAGATTTTTTTTTAGCGGGTAAAAAAAATATTGCACCCACATGGGGAACGGATCAGTAAAATATCAGGTACATATGGCAACGCAATGCTTGCTGAAAACGATGCAATACACATGCCACACCTCTACGTGCGCTGTAAGACAGTCCCATCGGAGACACCAGAACAATAGAAAAAGTAGGACGCATGCGCATAAACCCCTTCTTCTACCCGGCGTGAATGAGTGAGTGCTGCTTGTTCTAGTCATGTGGTTGTGACGTCATCGTAAACAAATCCGTTCTACTCATCCAGACGACTTCGCAACGGCGCCGTTGCCAGATTTTTCCACTCTGGAAACCGTTCTCAAAAAATATCGTTTTGGGGCACCCAAAACGCCGGTGCCGTGTGGACGCCAGGCCGAAACGATAAACAATTTTATCAGATTCACCTGAATCTGTTGCCGTGTGGACAGGGCCTAAAGGCCAATTTAAGCTAACAACCCAGTCCTCGCAGATAGCGTCGCAGACAGTGTCTGCGTAGCCCCCCCACCTTCGCAGACGCTCTGCGCGCACCTCCCAAAAATTGTGACCACCGCAGAAGCCTCGCAGACAGCGTCGCAGACAAGAGGGCTCTGATTGGTCCACTCTACATCCGCTGTACACGCACTTCCGCTTCCCTACTTTCCCAGTTTGGTTTGTTTTCACGACCGCCATTTTTAAAAACACGAGTGAAGATGGAGCAGCACGAAGAGCGGTTGATCGAGGAAGTGAGGAAGTACGGACATCTATACGACTCCAGTTCTAGTCATTATAAGTAACCGGAGGATAAACACTCCACTAACCACACCCACCAACTACTCCTAGCGATTTCGCGACTTCGCGCCCCCTAGCGTTGTGGCGGTGAATAACATCGCGCATACCTATTACTCCCCGCTCAACGATAAATTACAACTGTCTGCGAAAAGCTATCTGCGAAAGCCTTGTCGCAAGAGCATGCAGAGGCCTTAAGAGAGACAGAAAACAGGAAAGAAAGCAGGAAAGAGAGAGAAGAAAGAAGGAGAGAGAGAGAGAGAGAGAGCACTGCAAAAAAACTAAACTGAATTTGAGGAGAAAATTCCTTAACACTAGTGAAGTTATCTTGCTGCATGGACAGATAATTTTACTTGATGAGACATCTTGGAATAAATCGGTTACAATCTAGAACTAGTTTTAATAATCTCAGAGTTGGTGTCTTGTATTCTTCTTATAGGAAATGCTAGATCATTTCAACTATATTCAAGATATTCTAACTTAAGATATCATTTTTGCAGTGTAGAAGAATACAAGACACCGACTCAGATTATTAAAACTAGTTCTAGATTGTAACCGACTTATTCCAAGATGTCTTGTCAAGTAAAATTATCTGTCCATACAGCAAGAAAATTTCACTAGTGTTAAGGAATTTTCTCCTCAAATTCAGTTTTTTGCAGAGAGAGAACACAGACATGTCCACACATCAGTAGAAGAGTGAGAGCAGCAGGGACAGATGGAAAACAAGAATGTGTTTTGGGCTCTGTAGTTGTGAAGCTTGTTGACTTGCTCGTTTACCTAAAGTTGTCTCACCAACTTATCTAACGCTAGCTAGCCAACAGCGCAGCTAACTACCGTAGCTCCATAAAAGATACGAGGTAACTAACACTTACCAAGTCATACTGTAGCACTTTTAGCCAATAATACAGTGCAGTATTTAGGCAGATGGTTAGTTTAGGCAATGTTTAACTATTATATTGTGTTTAACCCCAGGCCAAACACTAGCCTGAGCTAAAGAAAGAAAGATGAACTTGTGATGCACACATGATGAAGAAAACTCAACAAATACGAATGCAGGGAGCGTCTACATGTGTGCTAAGCCCTATTTGGATTAGATTAGTTTATGAGGGGGACATCAGAAATCAGAGGTGGACAAAGTCTCATCTCATCTCATTATCTCTAGCCGCTTTATCCTTCTACAGGGTCGCAGGCAAGCTGGAGCCTATCCCAGCTGACTACAGGCGAAAGGCGGGGTACACCCTGGACAAGTCGCCAGGTCATCACAGGGCTGACACAGACACAGACAACCATTCACACTCACATTCACACCTACGGTCAATTTAGAGTCACCAGTTAACCTAACCTGCATGTCTTTGGACTGTGGGGGAAACCGGAGCACCCGGAGGAAACCCACGCAGACACGGGGAGAACATGCAAACTCCACACAGAAAGGCTCTCGCCGGCCCCGGGGCTCGAACCCAGGACCTTCTTGCTGTGAGGCGACAGCGCTAACCACTACACCACTGGGCCGCCCGGTGGACAAAGTATCCAACTTTATTACTTAAGTCAAAGTACAGATCCCACTGGTCAAATGTTACTCCGATACAAGTGAAAGTACTGTAGTCCAGTCAAATTTTTACTTAAGTTAAAAGTACTGAAGTACTTGCTTTTAAAAATACTTAAGTATTAAAAGTACATTTTCTGTCAACACATTGTTGTATTATTGCCATAACGCTTACAAAACCTAACGCCTCTGAAGCAACCTACTGGATTTACAAAATGAACACATGCTGTGCCATCATGGTGGTTTAACGTTAAGCTAGTTAGTCAGTGAAACTCTACCTGACATGCTAGCAAACCCTTTTCAAACTCTAAATCATATCAGGTAGCTAATGCTACTAGAAAAGAAAGATTTCTACATTCTGTTTATTTGGCAAGATTATGCTAAAACATATTTCAGAAAGGACTTCAGATAAGTTAACGTTATTCATGTTAGTGTAACTCCATTTTTACATGCTAACTAAAAGTGTCCAAGTTAACTAGCTATGTGTTAACGTTAGCCGCGGACAAGGCGATGGCAACTTGGTGGGCAAACCCATAGAAAGTCATTTGACTAACCAGACTGCATAGCTATTGCAACGTTATCGCTAGCTCTAAAAGCACAGACAACTTCACTGCAAGCTTTCTCTTGGAATAAAATGTTTATACACCTCAATATGCTTCCGCAGGTTGGACGGCGAGTTTTTGTAGGCCGTGACGTGATTCGTTTGAGACAAACGAAGCAAACATTTAAAACGAAACGAATCTTTAATCCTTTCAGAAAACTGAAACATGGGTTCATGGGCCATGGGGGCGTTCATTCCCCAGAAGAACCGCCTCCTTCCATTCTGACATCAATTGATCATGTTTAAATAGCGCTGCAGAGAAATCATTGATCTTGATTTTATACAGTCTATGGACGTGACGTGAGCCTAGTGATTACTGATCGGCTGCCTCAGTGTCACCTGTGGAAAAAACATCATATTTTAGAAAAGAAAAAAAAACCATCCACTTTCAAAGCTGCTTCATAGTAACCAGTAATGAGGACCTTGATAGAAATGTAGTGGAGTGAAAAGTACAATATTTGTCTTTTAAATGTAGTGAAGTTAAAGTCATAAGTTGTCAAAAAAATAATACTCAAGTAAAGTACAGATACTCAAAAAGTGTACTTAAGTACAGTACTCAAGTACACTACCGTTCAAAAGTTTGGGGTCACCCAGACAATTTTGTGTTTTCCATGAAAAGTCACACTTTTATTTACCACCATAAGTTGTAAAATGAATAGAAAATATAGTCAAGACATTTTTCTGGCCATTTTGAGCATTTAATCGACCCCACAAATGTGGTGCTCCAGAAACTCAATCTGCTCAAAGGAAGGTCAGTTTTATAGCTTCTCTAAAGAGCTCAACTGTTTTCAGCTGTGCTAACATGATTGTACAAGGGTTTTCTAATCATCCATTAGCCTTCTGAGGCAATGAGCAAACACATTGTACCATTAGAACACTGGAGTGAGAGTTGCTGGAAATGGGCCTCTATACACCTATGGAGATATTGCACCAAAAACCAGACATTTGCAGCTAGAATAGTCATTTACCACATTAGCAATGTATAGAGTGGATTTCTGATTAGTTTAAAGTGATCTTCATTGAAAAGAACAGTGCTTTTCTTTCAAAAATAAGGACATTTCAAAGTGACCCCAAACTTTTGAACAGTAGTGTAAATGTACCGTACTTCGTTACTGTCCACCTCTGTCAGAAATGCATTGTTTTTTCATGTCTCCTCAGTGATGAGCTCAGATCCAGACAGCAATAAATGACCACAGGAAGAGGAGAGAGCTTTTAGCAGGTTGTGTTGTCTACAAGCCTGGATGTTTGCATCACATGGTGATATGATTGCGCTCCATTTACAAGCAGCTGTAGCTGCACTGGAGTAGAGAAGAGACACGGGGCTCTTATTTCATTTTGGAATGAACCAAAGTTTCAGCAACAATTGGAAAAGACAACAAAAACAACAATCAAACAATCTCAAAGCATACCAGAAGCATCCACGTACTGTATCATTTTACGACTCGGGAAGCGTTTAAAGGCAGGGTAGGTAATTTTGGAGAAACCATCAAAAGATTTTGAAAGTATTCACTGAAAAATCCCTCTCTGTTCAGGCGTCCCTACAAAACACATTACTGTTGGTAGATGAGGCCGAGAGAGAGAGAGAGAGAGAGAGAGTGAGCATTGGGGGAGGAGCATAGCGTTTCATCATAACCAACTACCCCATGTCTCATTCACATGCAAGAAAAACACGCAACATCATAATGAATGTAAACAAAAGAACATGGCTATGGTTGATACTCACAGCTGTTGACTTGCTTGCTAGCTTTAGCAATATGTCTACCATATATCGTCCTAGCCTTGAGGAAGTCTCCAGGTCATGTGCAATGAGTGCACGGGCCGAATGCATGCAGGTAGGACATCCAATCATTTCATTCAGACTGAATGAAATGATTGGATTGGACTGGGTTTTTTTCCAGCCCTGTGACTGCCAGACACGATGGATTTTTAAAAAGAAACCACATGTACAGGGGCGGCACGGTGGTGTAGTGGTTAGCGCTGTCGCCTCACAGCAAGAAGGTCCGGGTTCGAGCCCCGTGGCCGGCGAGGGCCTTTCTGTGCGGAGTTTGCATGTTCTCCCCGTGTCCGTGTGGGTTTCCTCCGGGTGCTCCGGTTTCCCCCACAGTCCAAAGACATGCAGGTTAGGTTAATTGGTGGCTCTAAATTGACCGTAGGTGTGAATGTGAATGGTTGTCTGTGTCTATGTGTCAGCCCTGTGATGACCTGGCGACTTGTCCAGGGTGTACCCCGCCTTTCGCCCGTAGTCAGCTGGGATAGGCTCCTGCGACCCTGTAGAACAGGATAAAGCGGCTAGAGATAATGAGATGAGATGAGACCACATGTACACTCAAGCAGTGAAATTCTTCTTCTGCATTTAACCCATCTGAAGGAGTGAACACACAAGTGAGCAATGAGCGCACACACATACCCAGAGTGGTTTACGGTTATTTAGCACAAGTTCTAAAGTCTCTTAGCACAAGTCTAAGGTCTTTAGCACAACATCCAAGAACACGTCATCTTTATTATGAATACTTACGGATCATGTTCAAGATGTTGGATGGATACTATTTTATGAAAGTTGCTGAGATTCCGATCGAAAATAAACGATTGTATTTCCTCACTCCGCCATCTTGAAACCACCATGTTTAATGGAGCCCGTATGTTAGTCACCAATCCTCTCTCCAAATTATTTAACACAGCACATACCCTGACCCAGTACACCACTCCAGCCAACTTCCAGGCTTGTTTTGTCTTTATTAAAGTGCTAATCTTAAGTTATATAATTTCCCAGATAGCAAAAATCAGTTGAATCAACATTGAAATAGCGTTTGGCAGAAAACATTGAAATAATGTTGAAATGATATTGAAAGTGTCCCCTTGAATTTGGGTTGAATCAACGTTGAATTTTCAACCCTATCAGCATTGAATCAATAGTGATTCAACCATCATCTAAATAGAAATTTCTATTTAGATGATGGTTGAATCACTATTGATTCAATGCTGATAGGGTTGAAAATTCAACGTTGATTCAACTGATTTTTGCTATCTGGGAATTGCTCAAGGGCACCTCAGCCCAAGGCCACCCCACGTCAACCTAACTGCACATCTTTGGACTGTGGAGGAAACCCACACAGACACGGGGAGAACGTGCAAACTCCACACAGAAAGGCCCTTGCCGGCCGCTGGGTTCGAACCTGGAACCTTCTTGCTGTGAGGCAACCGTGCTAACCACTGCACCACCGTGAGAAATTGGGTTGATGTTGATGTTTCACCGTACACAATGATGGAAAGGCCTGTCTGTGGATATGAACCAGATATGATATGAACCAGAAAGGATTATACAGTCTTTACCTGGACAATAAAATATTGCCTAAATACAGTACTAGCAGTTAAACTTACTGTACAATTCAAATAACTGCCTGACTAACAAAATATTTGAATATTTGCTCCGGTTTCCCCCACAGTCCAAAGACATGCAGGTTAGGTTAACTGGTGACTCTAAATTGACCATAGGTGTGAATGTGAGTGTGAATGGTTGTCTGTGTCTATGTGTCAGCCCTGTGATGACCTGGCGACTTGTCCGGGGTGTAGATACGCCGCCTTTCGCCCATAGTCAGCTGGGATAGGCTCCAGCTTGCCTGCAACCCTGTAGAAGGATAAAGTGGCTAGAGATAATGAGATGAGAATACATGTCATAATAAGTCTGTATAGTAATCCTCAGTCACTGTTTTATCCTACTCAGTATGGTGGTGAATCTGGAGCCTATGCCAGGAACACTGGGCGTGAGGTGGGATGGGGTTCTTGTCCATCAGAGTACCATGTGTACAAGCACATGTTCACTTAACCACTATTTTTAACCACACTACCACAAAGAGAAGAACTGGCCAGTGTTGTTGAAGCAAATTTCTTCAGTTGCAAGCACGGACAGTCTATGGTCGCAAGTCTCGTCATCAACGGAGCTCGAGCTTTTCTGAAAGTTCTTCTGAGAGACGGTTATTTGGACCATTCCAAATAGCAGCCGGTACGGTAGAATTTTCTGTTCGTTTTTTCCTTACATGTTGCACACACAAGATTTGCACATAACCATAAATAATAATCTATTCTTCATAGTTCCTTGTGCTCTATTAAAATTCTAAATTAAATAAATGAAATTCAATGAAATATAGGAAACCCCCCTCCCACAAAATGGTCTCACCCAGAGTGCACCCCAGGCTCCTGTCCAGTGGTGCAGTGTATGATGACAACAAAATCAACATATATTCAACATTGATCAAATGTTTCCTTCAACCATTACATTGAGTCGAACACATTTTTTCAACTTTTTATCAGTGGTTGATTAATGGTTGATCCACCATCAGTGTTCAACTATAACTGTAAATCAACCATCTTGACCAAATATCAACATTGAAATAACATCATTTGCTATCTGGGTTATTATTTACAATTTGCTAATTTCCTAAAGAATCAAAAGTCAAATGAAATTTACAAGATAAGAGTTTAAAGAAAGCTTTGTTCTTTATTTTAAATTTCTCATTGAAATTGGTCTTTTTTCAGTTAAAGACTTTGTAGCTTTATTAGTCAAATACATATGAAAACAGTAATATGTGATATCAAATGGACTTAATAATCTGAGGAAGTTTTTAGGAATAGATTCCGCTCTTAGTCGGCAAAACGTTGTCAAGCAGGGCAAGAGATCCCCCAGTTAATTAATTTAACAAACACATAATTGTCAGCCAGTTGAATTTGTGATATGATCAGAAGTGACCGAAGTTATCTATGATGGTGCCCACAATTCAAAATTTGTTATGGCTTAACTACAAATATCCAAAGACACTGAAGAATCGGATTTTCAGTCCACGTTTCAGGGATCAACAACTGATCCTTAATAGAGATACGCAGAACCATGGCCTCACGTTTTGTTTATAAATGCCTCAAGAATGGCACAGGAATAGTTAAGCGTCAACAATAAATCTAATATAGTAATTTTTATGATTAAAAGTGATTCATATAGGTAGTGGTCCGAGTGAATGACCTTGACATCTGTGATGTCACCGCAGGAAGGCTATCGGTCTCATCTGCATTTCCGCTATACTAAAACAGAGCTAACTGCAACTCTGATCCTCCATTTTGAGCTAATTTAATCACCATGCCACATAGATGTGTTGCTGGCAGGTGCAGCAACATGACAGAAGGTGGATTTATGTTGCATTCATGGCCCAAGAATGTTCAAACTGCAAAGATTTGGATGCATTTTGTGAGAAATTCATGGGTTGGGCACCTACGAAGTGGTCTCTCCTCTGCTCTGCACGTTTTACTGAGGACTCGTACGATCAGGACTCTGGTCTGTTGAGTAGCGTTGGCTATAAGCCTGTATTGAAAGAGGGTGCAGTACTAACAATTAAAGGAAAAGAAAACAAGAAAAATAAAGCAAGTTCAGTTGCACCAGTTCTCCCGGAGTGTGAGCCGAGCAGTAATGGTGGAGTACTCAGTATGGAGAAAATGGAGAATGAGTGGACCAGTCATCAGATTTCTCTGCTGGATATGCTCCCCCCGCTGGATATGCTTGCCTCAGCAGCAATCTCTCACCCTTATGTGGAAGTGAATGAACAGAGAACTGAAAGTCAGATTGTTTCAAAAACAAATCGGCCACAAGACCAGCCTTCAAGAAGTGAGAACACAGACGGGTAAGATGCGACTCTCAGTTGGTATCACAACACTCGTTTACCTGCATTTAGATTAATACATGTAACTTGTATTGCGTATTTAAGTTACCGGTATGAGATTATTTAATTTGCTTCAGAATGCGATTGTCTCAGTTCATCTGATTATTTAATTAGTCTTTTACGTTTTATCAGTGAAAATGCATGCATGTACATGCATGTTGCACAAGTTATAACGCCTATCCTGTTTTAATGAGCGTCACATGAGACTGTCAAGTTCAATTCCATCCAATTCTCTAGACGGCTTTGTTCTCTGGCTTTATTTCGTAAGGTGAGGGCCTCTGTCTTACTGTCGGATTCACCTTCCGATGGTTCGAACTGATACAGTTCCATGTGTAGAGCAGTAGCATGTACACACACTCCAATTTCAGGACTATCACAGTCATATGTACTACTATCTGAGGAATCCAAAGAACGTCCAATAAATCCGAACAAAGAGGCTGTTGCAACCACTCTTGCCTGCCGAGTCTGGCTTTGGTCTATAGCACCGGTTCCCATTGTGACGTCATGCACTCAGGGCTGGCTGGCTCAGCGGGGTAGCTCGAATGCCAACTTTGCAGTCGATTTTAACTCTCAAATATCTTTTTTTATTCCCAATTATGCAGCATACAAGGGTCAAGGATGGAGATACTATCCACTCAAATATATTTAAAAATAAAAGGTTCTGTGTATTGGCAGCACGGTGGTGTAGTGGTTAGCACTGTCGCCTCACGGCAAGAAGGTCCTGGGTTCGAGCCCAGCGGCCGGTGAGGGCCTTTGTGTGGAGTTTGCATGTTCTCCCCGTGTCTGCATGGGTTTCCTCCGGGTGCTCCAGTTTCCCCCACAGTCCAAAGACATGCAGGTTAGGCTAATTGGTGGCTCTAAATTGACTGCAGGTGTGAATGGTTGTGTGTCAGCCCTGCAATAACCTGGCGACTTGTCCTCTTGCCCATAGTCAGCTGGGATAGGCTCCAGCTTGCCTGTGACCCTGAAGAACAGATAATGGATGGATGGTTCTGCGTATCGCCCTTAACACGCACAGCGGCAGAAATTCCGGCTTCCGGTCCCTAAACAATTATAATAAACCCCTTCCTATATCAAGATAAGGTTTTTTTTCGATGATTGTGACCACAATCCAGAGTTGTGCTAAGAGACTTTAGAACTTGTGCTAAATAACTGGATACCTCCAGAGCCATGGGCAGCTATGCTACACCACCCAGGGAGCAGTTAGGGGTTAGGTGCCTTGCTCAAGGGCACTTCAGCCATAATACAGAGGGAAGGGAAAGTGCTGTTCATTCACTCATCACCCCTCACATTTTTCCTGCCAGTCCCAGGAATCGAACCAGCAACACCCTGGGCCCAAGGCTGCTTCTCTAACACCCCACCCCCCCCATTTTCCTTGTTTGATTGTCTGCCCTCCCCCCAATTTTCCTTGTTTGATTGTCAGAGTATTTGATTTATTCATTGTTGGTATGTAAAAAGAATAAAAAAAAGAAATTGCTTCTAAAATGAATTACTGATTCCTGCCTTTAATATCTGTAGAAAAGGCACTGATGCACACTACGAGACTAATACAGCAAGCAACAGCAGACAGACAACCCCCCTCCCAAATTTGAGGCAGTAGTGACAAAGAAAAAACAAACAAAAAACCCATCACAGACATGCGCATCCGGATGGGACTAAAATGATCAGATGGGTGTTTGATGTTTTCAGAGGAGTTTGGAGAAGCTGTGAAAGTCTGCTAACGAGCTGATTTGGCTACAGTCTGTCCTTTCACTTTAGTGAGAGATGTTATGCGTTATCGCACCCAGACTAACTAGATTCCGAACAGAATTAATTATTTTTGAAACTATTTTGAAGTTGTTCCAAGATCAAATGAGACATAACTGCTTACACACAAAATCAACATTATAAATACTTGCACAGTTTCTATTTTAGATCTAATAATTATGTTCAAAGAGGAGCATACAGAGCTCTTATTACATCAGCAAGCTTATTCAATCAGCAGATTTTTCAGCACAAGGCTGCAATTTGTCACTTCCTGTGTGAACCTGGTCTGTATTAATGCAATCCAAAGGTTTCTCATATACAACTAGGACACTCGGTAGAGTGTGTACCTCCACCAAGGCACATATTACAATATCCAGATGTTGACTAATCTGGGATGTGGATCCATTCACATATATACTGACTGAATATACAGGGGTTCATTTATACATGGACCAACATTTACAGATATTAAACAATTATATTTGGATCCGGATCATCATCAAACTTTACATTTTTCCTTCTAGTATCAAGAGAAAGCCAGTCACCAACTTGGTGAAATCCGACCAGTACTTACCAGATTATGGTTTTCTGGATCCAGGGTCCAGAAGATACAGATGACTTTCAAAAGTTAGCCAATTCTAAGCTGGGTTAGGATAAAGCAATATACCAACTTTCATCAAAATCCATCCACCATTTTGTGAGTTATCTTGATAATTTGGATCCAGATCCAAAATCTAGATCCTGATCAGCATCAAAATCATAAAATCACTTGAACCTAGGATAATACTAAAGCTGTACACCAAATTTCATGAAAATCAGTTCACTACTTTGAGTTATCTTGGGAATAGTTAAAAAAAAAATCTTGGAGCCGCTTACATATCCAGATTTGCATCAAAATCTAATCAATTGTTCCTTGGCCCATGGTCCGCCTTTCCTCCAAATTTCATCAAAATCTGTCCACTACTTTGAGTTATCATGATAAATTGATCCAGATCCAAAATCTAGATCTTGATCAGCATCAAAATCATAAAAATCACTTGAACCTAGGATAATATTAAAGCTGTCCACCAAACTTCATGAAAATCTGTTCACTACTTTTTGAGCTATGTTGGGAATAGTTAAAAAAAAAAAGATCCTGGATCCACATACATATCTAGATTTGTATCACAATCTAATCAATTGTTCCTTGCCCCATGGAACACTATTTTGAGTTATGTTGGGAACAGACAGAGGCGAAAATATAACGTCCTCCAACAAAGGCTGCATCCACACGACAACGGCAACGAGATTTTTTTTTTAGCGGGTAAAAAATATCGCATCCACATGGGCAACGGATCAGTAAAATATCAGGTACATATGGCAACGCAACGCTTGCTGAAAACGATGCAATACACATGCCACAGCTCTACGTGTGCTGTAAGACGGTCCCATCGGAGACACCAGAACAATAGAAGAAGTAGGACGCATGCGCATAAACCACTTCTTCTACCCGGCGTGAAGCACTCACAGGAACAAACACACAACAACAACAAGAAGATGGCTGCGACTACGCGAGGAAATCGTGCCTTCTGTGTGTACAAATTAGTTTTATTAGTGTGCATATTTTTATATAACTTAATTTTCTTATTGTGTGTAAACAGTTTGAAAAGCATTTTTATATAACTTATATAACTTTTTATATTGTGTGTGAACATTTTGAAAAGCAGTCTTATCCAATAAAAAAAAAAGAAATTCCAGAAATGGTTCAGTTACTTGTTAATTTAAAAGAAAAGCTGTTGTTGTTTGTTACGAATGATGCGCGCCAGAGTGCTGCTTGTTCTAGTCATGTGGTTGTGACATCATCGTAAACAAATCCGTTCTACTCATCCAGACGACTTCGCAACGGCGCCGTTGCCAGATTTTTCCACTCTGGAACCCGTTCTCAAAAAAATATCGTTTGGGGGCACCCAAAACGCTGGTGCCGTGTGGACGCCAGGCCGAAACGATAAAAAATTTTAGCAGATTCACCTGAATCCGTTGCCGTGTGGACAGGGCCAAAGTTGACAGAGGTACCGGTTTGTTAGTTTAAAATAAACCCAACCCTCTAGGTGGGATTGTAATCTTAAACTCAAGAGAAAATGCATCTGTGAAGCTTCAGTCATCCAGGTCATCGTAAACCGTGGGTTCTAAAGAAAGCAACTGGACTTGTTTGAAATCCTTGAAGACGTTTCGTCTCTCATCCAAAAGGCTTCTTCAGTTCCATCTGACTAGTGGCTGAGAGGGTCAACGACCCATTTGACCTCAACGACTCTCTTTAGGAGTTGCTTTCGGTCCACTAGAGGATAAACACCTGGAACTCGGATCCCCACTCATCAGACAGAACTGAAGAAGCCTTTTGGATGAGAGGTGAGACATCTTCAAGGATTTCAAGCAAGTCCAGTTGCTTTCTTTAGTACCTATGGATCAAGACAATCTCTGACGTGTAAAAGTTTAAATCTAACTTGCCATTACAGATCGCCATTTCTCTTTAAATATTATTTTCATTAGCATTACGAGATGATCTTCAACAGTGTCCAAGATTTAATTTATAATGATCTTCTCAGCTTTTTTGTTTAAAACTTTGTTCATCAACAAGTTGGTCTATGTTCATTCTGGTTAATGGTTTCATACATTACCTACAATGCAGATCGACTACCTACAGAAAGTGATGCAGCAGTGCTTTAGTCCTTTTGTTTGTCCAGCTCTCTCCTCATCTGTACACTCTGCTTAAACAGATCAAACTTCAACATCCTTCCTTCCTTGCTGCCAGACGGGCTTCCTTGCTGCCGGACTTCTGGATTGATGATGGAAGGAAGAAAACTAATGATGCTAATACATCATCCTGAAGATTGCTAACTTGTGAGCTGAATCTGTGCCGTAACTGGGTTCTATATAGTAGGTGCACTGCATTCTGGAACAATTTTTATTTTTTTCAATATAACCATGTGTGTTTCAGAACAAACTTTTCCTTTAAAGCTCAAAAACAAATTGCATTAATAAGTCACATACTTCTCAATAAACACATCATGCGTTGCTCTGGATGTCCCCTGCAGGATGATGGGGACTTGGAGTAGTTTTTCTTAATGATGCTCTACTTTGTTGTTTAACAGAATCTCCAGAAATCTCATTAGTTCTCTCTTAATTGCTGGGGCTGTGGTTATTTGACAGCAGTGCTGCAAAAACGGTGCAGTAATATTGATAATCACAGACATCCTGCATCCTAATGCATTGTGGGTAATTAATCCTTCACAAAGTCCGAATGTCACCTGTGAGGTCATCGATATTCTCCCTGCCAGTGGTCTACTTATTAAAATGCCAAGCACCGAAAGTCACATCGCCTCCAAATCGCTCTCATTATAGCCTCCTTTTTAATGCTGAATGATTTTTTTGCAGTATATGCTCAGGGAGACAAAGAGACGCCATTAAGGAGGCTGTTTTTAAAATGGAGAAAGGATTTTCATTTATTCTGGAGTTTCACCACTGGCTTTTCAGGGGCATCGGGGACTCATTAGTGAAGCTGGGGACACACACACACACACACGAGGGAAAGAGCGGATGCATTACACTGTTACTTATAAACCATAAGACCTGAACAAGGGCAAAAAACCCAGAGCTTAACGTATCATTATGATCCTTTCTCATAGGGATCACCAGCATGGGTCCTTGCAATGATTAAAAAAAAAAAAGTAATTTTGGTCACATGACTGGATCCAACATTAGTAACTTAAATTCCTAGTGAATTAACACTTGCCGAAGTTGAGATTTAAAACAATTACTTCCTGTTGAAGTCCAAAATATAATGATCAGGGCTGGTTGGTACAAATGGATCAGTAGAGCTAGCAGAACTAAATCCTTCCTCACTTAAGTAATAAATAAATAAATAAATAAATAAAAATATGGCTCAATTTCTAGAATTGTCATACTCGCAACTAACAACTGGTTTAAAATGGATTATTTTTTACTTTTGTGCAACCAAGATGATTTCTTTCTAGCCATAAGCTGTAAATTTGCACAGGCTATGCATATAGTTGACAGGTGAGTCGAGAGAGAAACGCCTACAAGATTTCATGTGCATGGAGGCTAATTTATTTCAGTACATCTCTGTCACAGGTGGAATAAACGTGAACATGTTTACGGATTGCATTCTCAATAGATGAGATTATTAGGATAAGATCAGAGCATTTTATATTGGTGTTGAATGAACTTCTACCCATCAGCTAAATCAGCTAAGACCCTGAAGACCTACCTCTTGACCAAACACTTAAATGAGCCCCAAACCTACACTGAATGTTCATGAAGGAAGGAAAGAACAGGTTTTTTTCTTATATATAAATATATAGTTGTGCTTGTGGGTCACATTAACCCCTTTCTAAAAGGTTGTGTCTTGCAGGCATTCTTACACCCTGATCTGTTTGGACTAGCAAGGCAAGGCAAGGCAAGGCAAGTTTATTTATATAGCACATTTCATACACAATGGCAGTTCAATGTGCTTTACAGAAGTAAAAACAAAACAGTAAACAATAGAGAATAAAATTACATAAAATAATTTTATTTTTATTCTAATATATATTATAAGAATTAAAAAATTAATTAAAAGAATTAAAAGAATTAAAAGAAAATAATAAGAATTAAACAATAGTAGAAATAAAATAATAAAATGAAGTAGTAGTTCAAATAGGAGGAGAAAAAGAAAAAAAAAGAAACCAGCAGAATAAAATAGAATAAAGTTAAAGTAGATTTGAAACATGCAGAGAAAGTAAAGATTATAAAAAATGTAAAGAAGACAATATTAATTATTTAACAGAAAGCATCTGAAAACAGCTTGGTCTTTAACCTAGATTTGAAGCTGCCAACATGAAGATATTTTCCATAGAGGCCGCAAACCAATTTGGAAAGAAATTTGGAAGTAAAGAAATCCGGAAGTTGAGAAGTCTGGAAGGAAGGAAGTAAATCGGGAAGTTCAGAAGTAAAGAAGTTCAGAAGGAAGGACCTAAATCCAGAAATAAGGAAGGACCTAAATCTGGAAGTAAGGAAGGACCTAAATCCAGAAGCCCTGAAGGAAATTCAAAAGCCCAGAAGCCCTGAAGGAAATTCAAAAGCCCAGAAGCAAGGAAGGAAATTCAAAAGCCCAGAAGCAAGGAAGGAAATCCAGAAGCCCAGAAGCAAGGAAGGAAATCCAGAAGCAAGGAAGGAAATCCAGAAGCAGGGAAGCTCAGAAGTAAATCTGTAAGTTTGGAAGCCAGGAAGCAAGTTCAGAAGTCCAGATGTTTGTTTGGAAGGAAGGAAATTCATAAGTTCAAAAGTAAGGAAGTAATGAAGTTTGGAAAGCCAGAAGTAAGTAAATCTGCAAGTTTAGAAGCCAGGAAGCAAGTTCAGAAGTATGTTTGGAAGGAAGGAAGAACTTAACTGCAAATCCTCAGATGGCTTCCACAATTATAAGCTGCTTTTGGATAAATAAAACAGAATACAGTTGTACACTTGAGGGTTAATTGTTTTGTTCAAAAGACCCAGCAATAACAACTTGGCAATGCTAGGATCTGAACTCAACCATCTTATCAGTAGCCCAGTGCCTTTAACCACTGAAATGCCACTTCTCACTCTTTTAAAACCAGGTCTCTGCTTCTCTGAACCTTACAGCCACTCTTGCTGCCCCACTTTCCTTCTGTATCTGGCTCTTTCCTCCTCTAAATCCCTCGCTATTGCGCTCACTCACACACTCAGCATGAGCAGTGTTCTCAGAGAAACTGGGGGCGGCCCATCAGTAATTGCAGATCAATTCTCAGGGTGGCTGCTTGCTGGATTGAGCTGTACAGAAAAAAAAAGTATGTCTCTTTCAGGGAACATGGTGTGTGTTCCAATCTGTCTGAGCCCCAGAGAGGCTGAAAGTCATTGACTCAGGATTAATGGAAGAGAACCATGTGAGTTAATGAAGCTGGGATGTGTGAATGTGCATATAATAGGGATGTAACCTAATCAACACTATCCAGGTAACAGGCAATGTGTAACGTGCTGTAAATATGACCCCAATTCCAAAAAAAAGTTGGGACACTGAGTAAAACAAATAAAAACAAATGTGAAGATTTGCAAATCATGGAAACCCTATATTTCACTGAAAATAGTACAAAGACAACATATTACGTTACCAGCATTTAGCAGACAGACACTCTTATCCAGAGCGATGGACAATGTACTCCAAGCAGTTGGGGGGTTTAAGTGTCTTGCTTAAGGGCACTTCAGCTATTCCTGATGGGCCAGGGAATCAAACCAGTGACACTTTGGTCCCAAAGCTGCTTCTCTAACCATTAGGTCATGGCTTCATGCATCAAATGTTGAAACTGAGAAATATTAGTTTTTTTGAATAATATGTTCATTTTGAATTTGATGTCAGCTACAGTTACTGCTCCTAGGGTACGCCCGAACTGTAGGCCACCAGTCCCACTGCTAATACACTTGTTCCTCTAAAGTACACATCTTCCACCCTCTGGGGAAAGAGGAAAGCTTCTCAGTGAAGACCAAGAGCATGCTGTTGTGAGCATGGTTGCTAACAACGCAATAAAATGGAGAAATCCAGACCAGAATTGTCGAGGACAACCTGGCAATTCACAATTGCCCCTTTTCCACCAAAGCAGTTCCAGGGCTGGTTCGGGGCCAGTGCTTAGTTTGGAACCGGGTTTTCTGTTTCCACTGACAAAAAACTGGCTCTAGGGCCAGAAAAACTGGTTCCAGGCTAGCACCAACTCTTTGCTGGGCCAGAGGAATGAACCGCTTACGTCAGCGGGGGGGCGGAGTTGTTAAGACCAACAACAATAACAAGACCACGAAAGATCGCCATTTTTAAGCGACGAGAAGCAGCAGTTGTACAAACGCAAAGTCATCCATTATTATTGTTGTTGTTGCTGCTGCTGCTTCTTCCGTGTTGTTTTTGCTTCGATATTCGCGCCAAGGTTTATGCAAACGTAGCGACGTAATGACATATACAACGATGTAACTGACGTATACAGTGACATAGATGTGTCTTCTCTTAGCACCACGAGCTATGGAAAAGCAAACTGGTTCTCAGCTGGCTCGCAAGTTGAACGAGTTGTGAACCAGCACCAGCACTGGCCCCGAACCAGCCCTGGAACTGATTTGGTGGAAAAGGGGTAAATGTGAAACACATCAGCCTGACTGACATTGCTCGGACTCTGACCAAACAGAGTTTCAATGAAGCAATTGTACACGGTCTCTTTTGAAAGGAACAGTGAGCGGGTCAAGGATCTTCAGCACCAATACATCCATTATATCTTGTTCCATACTGAGTTTTACATTATGCTATGCCACATATGTAAACATGGGTTACAATACATCCAGTGGGACATAATGAAAAGCATGTACACATACTGTGTGCGGATTTCTTACAGACAGTCATGGAGTTGGAGGCTAATCAGACCTCCAAACTCCAGAATGTAGTCATTTATGTAGATGAGGCAGGGTTTAACTTGACCGCTAAGAAACATTATCGGGAAAAGGGCCACTGTTGATGTGCCAGGTCAGAAAGGAGCAAGTTTCACAATGTGTGCTGTAATCTCAAGAGCTGATTTTGTCCTGCAGAAAATGCCAGATTGGTTCCTACAACACTGAGTGCCTTTTTCCCCCCTCCACAAATAACTGGTGCCAGAAGCCAAACAGGTGGAAGGAAACACGAGGACGTTTGTGATTGCATGGGAGAATGTAGCATCCCACCATTCATATGTAATCGCAAACTGGTTTGCAGCTCATCCAAGAATGTCATTTCCTTCTGTCTACTTGCCTTTCTTTGACCCCATTGAGGATTTCTTTTCTGACTGGAGGTGGAAAGTGTATGAGCATCACATACATGATCAAATGTCCCTCCTGGGTGCAATGGACACTGGCTGCAGAGACATCTTAGCTGAAGACTGCTGGGGTGGATAAAGCAATGCCAAGCAGTTCTGTCCAAGGTGCATAGCGAGAGACGACATAAGATGTAATGTGGATGAGGACACAAAGGCCATGTATGTAATAAACAAGACCATCAATGACGGCGTAGCTCACTCCGGCCCAGTCTAGTCCAGAAGGAACAATCTAAAGTGGGCCACCTTGCACAATAAATGTTGCAAGCTATATACACTATACAAGCCAGGCTTGTAGTACTTCGAGTCCAGGACTCTGACTCAAGTCCGACTCGTGCCCTAATTTTAAGGACTCGTGACTTCACTTGGACTTGAGCATTGATGACTCAGACTTGTGCATTAACTGCATTTGGACTCATGAATTGGAGACGAGGACTGATTTTTTTTTCTTTTTTGTAACAGGCCATAATTTGGCACAAGATATTTATATCTACATTAATTTTTATACTAATTCCGTGCAAGAGAATGCACAGTCACCTGTTCATGTGTCATGTTCAGGAACAAACTAACGTTAATGGCACTAAAATGCCTGGAGAGAAGCCCCCAAGATTGTCCGCTTTGCTTATACAGACTTCTCGTGCAGTATGGGGGGGAATGCACTGCTATGTGTTCCATATGTAGAAGAACTATTGAGGAGACGATGGGGACAACCTCAAACTTCAATCATCATTTGGCAAGACCCCACACAGAGAATGAAGGAAGTGACACGCTATGTTCATTGCTCTGTTGATAGTGGGGCTTGCTGACCGATTAGTTAGCTAGTGTTAACCCTCTCTCATGTTATTTGCCCTGTTGATAGCGGAGCTTGTGTCGGACTCAACTCAGATCAGTAGTGGACTCGACTCAGATCAATAGTGGACTTGACTCGAAATTTTCTTTAATGACTTGGACTTGACTCAGACTTGAACACTGAGGACTCGAGACTGGACTCAGACTTGAGGTTTAGTGACTTAACTACAACACTGATACATGCTATATATACAAGCAATATCCACCCTAGGAATACCAACCTATTTGCTAGAAAGAATCCAATTGACTGAGAAGCGATTTTTGTTGAACTGCTCATTAAGGCTTAATTAGTCCATAACTTCATTAATAATTGTAATTAAGCAAATCTGGGTAGAAGTTATATGCACCCTAGATACCCCTACCTTCATGCCAGAAAGAATCAAAATCGGTGAAGAATTGAGGGAGAAAAAGTGTTGTGTGGAAACTGCTTGTTAGGGCTTAATTACTCCATATCTTCATTATTAATTGCAATTATGCAAATTTGGTTGGAAGCCATATGCACCCCAGGCAGACCTACCTTCCTGCCAAAAAGAATAAAAATCAGTGAATAATTGAGAGAGAAGCAGCGATTTTTGTGAAATGTGGACAACGCCGGATGGACGACACATGATGGCATAAACTCATCACCTGTTGGCCAGGTGAGCTAATAATGAACAAAAGCTTCAGTCCTCTTGTATCCACTGATGGCCAGAGTTTTTGTGTGAGAGAGAGAAACATTAAGAACTAGGTACTCAATACCAGGTGTAAAAGTACATTTCATTAAAGTGCTGATGACACGTTTTTTACATCTTTGGCGATGTTTTATAACATAAAAAGTAATTCCCGATGATCCATATACTAATTCACAAAGGCGCCTATTTTACAAGTTATGATAAAAAACACGGCTATTTGGGCAAATTTGACAGGGCTGCAGCACCCAGGAGACGAAAGAGGAGGAAGAGCTATATGACGTCAGCGAAAGAACCTTCCTCCTAACTTACCAGTTTGTTGTTGATGCGACAGGTGTTCAGTTTGTCATTATTAGTATTACTATTATACATTATATATATATATATATATATATATATATATATATATATATATATATATATATATATATATATTAGTTATTATGCCTTCGCGTTGTGTTGCCGGCTTTTGCTCCAAAACCTACAAGGATGGGGTAAGTTTATTCAAGTTTCCCAGAGATCCTGATCTGCATGCGAAGTGGGTGAAGCAAGTCAGGCGCACTCGTGACAAGTGGGAGCCCTCACCAACATTCGTCCTGTGCTCTGAACACTTCGATTTGGAGTGTTTTGACACCCTTCCCAGCTTAAAAGAATCTCTTGGGTGTTCAGTTCAGCACAAATGTGTGTTACTACCATCAGCAGTGCCTACACAGTGTTGCCAGATTGGGAGGTTTCCCGTCCAGTTGAGAGGTTTCAAGTGCATTTTCGTGGGTTTTGAACATATTTTGGGCTGGAAAACGTCAGCAGTATCTGTTGCCAGATACTGCTGAAGTTTTCCAGCCCAAAATATGTTCAAAACCCACCAAAATGCACTTGAAACCGCCCAACTGGGCGGGAAACCTCCCAATCTGGCAACACTGCCAGTATTCCGGAGGGGGTGTACTAGTAGCTATGCCGGATCCAAAGACAGTCCTCCTGTCAGAACATGTGTTGTGAAACGACATAAGATAAAGGTACGTAGAGCTATAGATTCTACATGATAATCATAAATGTAATCATAAAGTTGGCGTGATATCAGTCATGTATTTGCTTGTGAAAGCTTGCGGCTTTCATGTAACTGCCGCCTAGCAACAAGAGGCAAAGGGTAAAGAGGGTAGGCTATCATAGATTCTATTCGGAAGAGATCAACACAATTCTAGACTCCCAGAAGAGGAAGAGCTAGCACTAGAGAGTTCACCGGCGTTTTCATGCGCCATTTCCATTGAGTAGAACCAGAGTAGAACAGCCAGTGAACCGCAGCGTGTTCTTCCGCTGATGTCACAACATGGCCGCGAGCCACGGACCCAGTTTTCTTGCGCTGTGCAATTAAAAGTTGGATATTTGCGTAACAACAGCTTCTTTTCACGTAATTATAACAGAAATCTAACGTTTGCCATGTTGTATAGTTTATTTAAGAAATTGCATAGAGTCATGTTCGTGTCATCAGCACTTTAATGTCTGCCCCAATAAAACTCACATCTCTAGTCAGGTGAACTGAAGAGGACATCACGCTTTCCTCTGCAGGACAAACAGACCTCCAAGAGCATCTCTCTCTCTCTCTCTCTCTCTCTCCCCCCGTCTCTTGCTTTGGGTGTCTGATTTTCTCGCTCTTAAGCTACAGCTGACCAGCACCATCTTTGACCCCAAACCTTCATCAAAACCTGCAGTAATGCACTGAAATCACCCAAATGTAACATAACTCAATGCCGCAGGAATCATTTCCATCCAGCAGTTCATTTTACAAACCTAAATTGAGATTATACACTTTGCACCTCAATAAACATGTAGTTCTGAAGAGATTACTGCAAATCCAATCATGGTCTTAATGGACACGCAGATGAAAAACCGCAGCCATTATGTTGTGCAAGCTATTCATTTCACTCTGAGTGTTGTGCCTTGTGATTTGTTGCATGCTGCAATTCACTCTCTCAAAAATCATACATGGCAGTAGGATAATAGAACTGCACACTCCAGAATTATTGGCACCCTTCCTAAAACTTAGCAAAGATTCATCCATCCATCCCCACTTATCCTGTGCAGGGTCACAGGCAAGCTGGAACCTATCCCAGCTGACTATAGGCGAGAGGCAGGACACACCCTGGACAAGTCACCAGGTCATCACAGGGCTAACACAGAGACAACCATTCACACCTACGGTCAATTTAGAGCCACTAATTAGCCTAACCTGCATGTCTTTGGACTGTGGGGAAAACTGGAGCAAACTCCACAAAGAAAGGCCCCTGTCAGCCAGTGGGCGTGAACCCAGAACCTTCTTGCTGTGAGGCAACAGTGCTAACCACTACACCACCATGCCACCCCTTAGCAAAGATTATATGTATAAAATACATGCAAGGACATTTGAGCTTGAATATAACAGGATGTTGTTTAGACTATTTCAAATGAATATTTATGAGCGCAGGAAGTGATGTCGATGTTCTGAGGACATATCCGATTGGCGGTAAACAGCATTCAAAACAGCGAACAGCCATAAGTCACATGACTGGTAGGTTGATTTAAGGCCAAAATGAAGATTCGGACCATACTGTTCTGTTGTCAGATATTTCCTTCTCTGGTGTAAACACATACCATATTAACAAAGTAATGATACATGCCAGGGTAAGTCACTTCAGGCAGAAGTTAAGTGTGCAGGGGGAAAAAAAAGCTGTTTAAATAATGCTCACACCCTTGTTTAAAGGATTACACACACATTCTATCTTTATGGGGACATAATACATTCCCTTGCATCTTACCCTAACCATAATAACTAAATGCCCAACCCAAACCCTTACCTAAACCTAATTCTAACCTGAACCTTAAAACTAAGTCTTAACCCTCAAATAGCCCTTTGAAGTAGTGAGGACCAGCCAGAATATCCTCACTTCCCAAAAATGCCCTCATTCTGTTGGTAAAAGATATATTCTTGTCCTCAATATGTAGCAAGTGCACGCACACACTCATTGTTTGGTCGTTTCAATGGAGATTCATTAACTACAAGCTAATCATTTTGTTTTGAGAGCTTTATATTTAAAAATAGCCTCAATGAGGCTGGCGCTCATACCGACCACTGTTGTGTGTAAGTTTGAAATCCGATCAATCCTGTAGGAGGAGGAGCAATTTTTGTGAAATTTGCGTATGACCCCTGTGTAGCCACATCCATAGTAGGTGGCACCACCTGGCAAACAATTCTTGTTGGAGCATGTCTTTAGAGTCTTCTGGGTGAGTTTCATTGAAAACATCCTAGCAGTTTACGAACAGTAGTGTTTGGTGTGATGAGTCAACCAAAATTTTCAAACACCCATAACATGTTAAATATAACCATCTTGACAACTTTTATACACACCAACCTGGAGAACATTCCATATGAGTTTGATCAAAACCTGATCAGTCCTGTAGGAGGAGTAGCGATTTTTGTGAAGTTGCACATGACCCCTGTGTAGCTTCATCCATGGCAGGTGTCGCCACCTAGTGAACAATTCTTGTTGGTATGTCTTTAGAGTCTTCTGGGTGAGTTTCAGTGAGAACGTCCCAGCAGTTTACGAAGAGTAGTGTTTAATGTGACTAGTCACCCAAACATTTCAGACACCCATAAAATCGTAAATATGACAGGTGGCGCCACCATCTTGATAATCCTGTAGTAGGAGTAGCAATTTCAGTAAATTGTGGAAGGATGATGGACGGATGACACATGATCGCATAAGCTCATCTGGCCTGGCCTGAATGAGCTAAAAATGGCGCAACCGTTTTAAGAACGGACATACAGAATAGCTGTTGTTTCTCCTCATTGCAACATTCTATAATTTTATTATAAACAAATATTTTTTCACATACAAGATTGACACAGGGCGGCGTGGAGTAGAGAAGAGACACGGGGCTCTTATTTCATTTTGGAATGAACCAAAGTTTCAGCAACAATTGGAAAAGACAACAAAAAAAACAATCAAACAAACAATCTCAAAGCATACCAGAAGCATCCACGTACTGTATCATTTTAAGACTCGGGAAGCGTTTAAAGGCAGGGTAGGTAATTTTGGAGAAACCATCAAAAGATTTTGAAAGTATTCACTGAAAAATCCCTCTCTGTTCAGGCGTCCCTACAAAACACATTACTGTTGGTAGATGAGGCCGAGAGAGAGAGAGAGAGAGAGAGAGAGAGAGCATTGAGGGAGGAGCATAGCGTTTCATCATAACCAACTACCCCATGTCTCATTCACATGCAAGAAAAACATGCAACATCATAATGAATGTAAACAAAAGAACATGGCTATGGTTGATACTCACAGCTGTTGACTTGCTTGCTAGCTTTAGCAATATGTCTACCATATATCGTCCTAGCCTTGAGGAAGTCTCCAGGTCATGTGCAATGAGTGCACAGGCCGAATGCATGCAGGTAGGACATCCAATCATTTCATTCAGACTGAATGAAATGATTGTATTGGACTGGGGTTTTTTCCAGCCCTGTGACTGCCAGACACGATGGATTTTTAAAAAGAAACCACATGTACAGGGGCGGCACGGTGGTGTAGTGGTTAGCGCTGTCGCCTCACAGCAAGAAGGTCTGGGTTCGAGCCCCGTGGCCGGCGAGGGCCTTTCTGTGTGGAGTTTGCATGTTCTCCCCGTGTCCGCATGGGTTTCCTCCGGGTGCTCCGGTTTCCCCCACAGTCCAAAGACATGCAGGTTAGGTTAACTGGTGACTCTAAATTGACTGTAGGTGTGAGTGTGAATGGTTGTCTGTGTCTATGTGTCAGCCCTGCGATGACCTGGCGACTTGTCCAGGGTGTACCCCGCCTTTCGCCCGTAGTCAGCTGGGATAGGCTCCAGCTTGCCTGCGACCCTGTAGAACAGGATAAAGCGGCTAGAGATAATGAGATGAGATTGACACAAATAGTGCAAACACACCACTTAGATTTTTCTTTGCAACGGCAGATTTAAAAATTAATGGCACCCCATGATTAACATCGGATGAAGTTTTACATGGAGCTTGTTATTGGAACATCTACGGTAACAAGGTTGGAGATGTTTGTAGAGGTTCCTGAACTCTTCCCTGTGTAGAACATTTAAGCTTTGTTATATTCTTTAGTTGATCTACATGGATTATTTGGTAATGATGACTGTCAATCAAACTGCTCACGGTTAAATACAAACACTTGTAAGGAAATCTCACAGCTTAATGAAGAATGAGCAGAATTCAGATCTTCATCTTTGTGTGTGTGGGGGGTGTTCATGTTTTTTTTTTTTTTGAGTGACCGAGTGAGAGCTTTGACCTGTCTCTAAACTGGCCACTTTTTCCAAATGTCTCCCGGATAGGAGACGGTGGAGATAATGAATGCACCCTCACTCCTCTGCTGTCTGCAGATCTGACAGGACATTGACAGAAATGTCATTTACCAAGTGGTTACATGTCCAAGAGTGTGCACGATTCAGTTTAGCACTGCACTTTCAGCTTGAATTTATTGGAATTTTCTTCACATGCTAAGACTAAACTGATGTTATCTTTGTGAATTGAGAGCTGTTTTAATGGTGAAGGACTATTTTTTGTATGTTAGGCTGTTATCCTTGTTAAAGGCTTCCTGAAAGAAGGTAATGTTGAAAGAAAAAGAAGTGTATGAGAAGAATAGGTCCAAGCCTGAGAAGAACGGAAAACACTAACAGGACTGAAGAAACTGAACAGTGTACTAGCACTAGACCATTGACTGGTAATTCATACTTATATATAGGGGACGCCATGGCCAAATGGTGAGAGAAACAGCTTTGGGACCAAAAGGTCACTGGTTTGATTCCCTGAACCAGCAGGACTGGCTCAAATGACCTTAAGCAAGGTGCTTAACCCCCAACTGCTCCAGCAAGAGTAGTGGCGTACCTTGTGTCTGATTAGCCAAAGAAAAAGTGATAAGATCAGTTTGGGCAAGAACCTGGCCATGACTGACTCAAATATGGTCTTTTGACAAACTATGATTGGTTAGCAGAAAGATTTTTGATGGTTACAGATCTGGAAACTTTTCATTTATCTTCAGGAAGTGCTTTATCCTGGTCAGAGTTGCGAGGAATCCAGAGCCTATTCCAGGAACACCGGGCATAAACTGCAATTCATTTATTCATCATCTCTACTTCTTATCCAATACGGGTCATGGGGGAAGGTGGAGCCAATCCCAGCTGATTGAGGCAGGGTACAACCTGGGCAGATCACTAACCTATCACAGGGCTAACACAGAAACGAACCACCATTTCACACTCGCATGCAATTTAGAGTAGCCAGTTGATCAAATCCGCATGTCTTTGGACTGTTGGAGGAAACCAGAGCACAGTCAACCACACAGGTATGAGGAGAACATTCAAACTCCATACAGAAAGGCCCTTGAAACAAATTCTTGGGTTGGTGAGTAGTTCACACCCAGAAAGCAACCAGGAAGTGCTTGCCAGAGCTTCTGCTAGTGATCTGGTATGCAGCATCCTCTGGTGTAGGGGGAATGTCCTGGTTCTGCATTACAGAAAGCCTGAATACTGTCAGGCCATGTACAGCAGCAAGTGATCACAAAATAGATATAAAGCAGTAGTTACATCTGAAGCTCTGAACAGATCTGTGACAAATACACTCGTTGCAAAGTATACTTACAAAAAAAAAAGACAAGAAATAATCAATTCTGATCCTGAACCAAACTGTAGTGAGTCAGAACTGAGGAGTTTTAAGAGCAAAGGCGGACTTGTTTCAGAGTTGTACTGTATTTTGTTAGAAATTTAGAAATTTCACATCCACCTATGAGCAGATTTGACAAATCCCTTCATTGTGTTGGGTTTAATGCAGGAGTCTGAAATCCTCTTACTTTTAAACAGCACAGAGTTTCTCCACCTTGGGAGCTTTGGCCATTACAAATCTTCCATTTATACCTTGAAAGTCTATTACAAGACAAATGACCTTATTCTGACCTGCAGAAATGACTGAATCCTGAGACTAATGGCTGCGATGATTTAAAAAAAAAAAGTCTCAATGAGGCTGGAACTCATACTCACTGTTCTGTGCGAGTTTGAAATCTGATCAATCCTGAGGCAGGAGGAGTGATTTTTGTGAAATTGCACAAAATGACCCTGTGTAACCGCGGGTGGCGCCACCTCGTGAACAATTCTTGTTGGAATACGTCTTTAGAGTCTTCTGGGTGAGTTTCAGTGAAAACGTCCCAGCAGTTTATGAACAGTAGTGTTTGGTGTGATGAGCCACCCAAAATTTTCAAACGGCAATAAAATGTTAAATATGACAGCTGGCGCCAACATCTTGACCATTTTTATCCATACCAACCTGGGGAACATTCCATACGAGTTTGATCAAAATCTGATCACTCCTGTAGGAGGAGTAGCAATTTTCGTGAAATTGCACATGACCCCTCTGTAGCCTCATTCATGGTAGGTGGCACCACCTGGTGAGCAATTCTTGTTGGAATATGTCTTGAGTCTTCTGGGTGAGTTTCAGTGAAAACATCCCAGCATTTTATGAAGAGTAATGTTTAATGTGACGAAGCACCCAAAAATTTCAGACACCCATAAAATCGTAAATGACAGGTGGTGCCACCATCTTGACAACTTTTATGCACACCCAACTGGGGAACATTGTATGAGAGTTTGATTGAAATCCGACCAATCCTGTCAGAGAAGTAGCAATTTCTGTAAATTGTGGATGGATGACGAGAGACGGATGGACGACGCGTGATCGCATAAGGTCATCCAGCCTGGCCTGTGGCTGGATGAGCTAAAAACCCACATATAAAATGCAGACAGACATCTAAGAAGGACCTGAACTTAAATCTTGGATGCATTTATTTTTCCAGGGACAATATGATTTTTGATTTTATGAAAGAGGTTTCAGTTGCTGAAACGCTATATAAAGTACATAGTGGAGATATAGACACTTAGGCCCTGTCCACACGGCAACGGATTCAGGTGAATCTGATAAAATTGTTTATCGTTTCAGCCTGGCGTCCACATGGCACTGGCGTTTTGGGTGCCCCACAACGATATTTTTTGAGAACGGGTTCCAGAGTGGAAAAATCTGGCAACGGTGCCGTTGCGAAGTCGTCTGGATGAGTAGAACGGATTTGTTTACGATGACGTCACAACCACATGACTAGAACAAGCAGCACTCTCGCTGTTTTGTATGAACCACTGCACTGCATTCACTTTTGTATACATTTTTTCTTTTAAATAAACAAGTAACTGAACCATTTCTTGAATTTCTTTTTTTTATTGGATAAGACTGCTTTTCAAAATGTTCACACACAATATAAAAAGTTATATAAATTATATAAAAATGCTTTTCAAAATGTTCACACACAATAAGAAAATTAAGTTATATAAAACTATGCACACTAATAAAACTAATTTGTACACACAGAAGGCACAATTTCCTCGCGTAGTCGCAGCCATCTTCTTCTTGTTGTTGTGTGTTTGTTCCTGTGAGTGCTTCACGCCGGGTAGAAGAAGGGGTTTATGCGCATGCGTCCTACTTCTTCTATTGTTCTGGTGTCTCCGATGGGACCGTCTTACAGCGCCCCTAGAGGTGTGGCATGTGTATTGCATCGTTTTCAGCAAGCGTTGCGTTGCCATATGTACCTGATATTTTACTGATCCGTTGCCCATGTGGACGCGATATTTTTAATAAAATCTCGTTGCCGTTGTCGTGTGGATGTAGCCTTAGGCTCAGGTCTGTGTGGAGTTATACCGTACGTTCTCCCATGCCTGTGGTTTTCCTCTGGAATCTCTGGCTTCCTCCCATGGACCAAAAACTTGCCAGTAGGTGGACCAGCAGTGCTAAATCGCCCCTAGTTGTGGATGAGCTTGTGCATCAAGCATGTACTGAACATGCATTGGTGTAAGTGTTGACACAACACCCTGAAGTTCAGAACCAGCAACACTAGATGCAATGGTATTAGTCAATGTTGTGTTTCTGCACTTCATCATGTATTTTTTTTTCCTGAGTTCTAGACATCTTGCAGAAGACCCAAGGATGTTCACATCAATTCTGTGAAGTTTTATTGAAGAAAGAAATCTCAGAAAGCAGATTTCACTGGACAGATGAAGGGATTGAGTGAATACCCAGAAGAATGAAACAGGCCTAAACCAGCCTCAGAAAAAAAAAAAAAAACCAAACACACTGAGTAGCCTGCATCTCTGAAATTTGACATGTTTAGTGAAGATGGATTTATCAGGCAAACTCCTGAAGTTTTAGAAAGTATTTAGTCCTGCTTATTTATTTTTCTTCAGCTCATCTCTGTGCACGACTCTGAATCCTGAATGCGAAACAATAATGCAGTTCACGGCATGGTAATGTCTTAAAACCTAAAAACCCAAGACCATCTAAACTAATGCGCAAATATTAGTTTCATAACTCATGGCCGTGGGGGAAAGCCTCATACAGAGAATTAAAAAAATCATACATGCACACCTTTTCTGCAATGGAAGAATCTTCAGAATGCAAGAGTTTATTTTCTGATCTCAGTAATATGAGAAAAGTGAAACTGGTGAGGAAAGGACTTAATAGCTGCTATGTTAGTGATAACAGGGATTAACTTGTTTCTTGGATATTCCACAACATTAAAATGTTACACTTAGGCATATAATGACACACCCAATTCACAATTCAATTTGATTCATGATATTGGGTTCATGATTTGATCATCTATGATGCTTTTGAATGAATAAAAAAAAAAATACCAAAAACAAAATGCAACACATTTTCCTATTCTTTATCCACTTAAAGATACCTTTTGTTAAAGTAAAAAAAAAAACAAAACTTAGCCTATTAACCAAAACAGTCCTTTCATAAAACACAAATGTTAACTGTCAGGGTGCAGGCAGAGGGGAGAGCGGGGAGAAGCAAACTGCAGACTGAGCCAAAACAAAAAGCAGGAATCGTAGTCAGTAACAGGCAGGGGTCGGTCAATCGACAAACAGGATAATGCAGAGAAAACAATAGAGCAAGGTCGGGGACTGGATGTAGATAATGGTTTAAAACACAGGAAGTCAGGCAGAAAGTAAACGGCTCGGTAAAGTTCGGCACAGGAACACAAACAATACTTCGCAACGTGAGTGTGTGAGAGCTGGGCTTAAGTAGGCGAGGTGATTGCTGAGGAATGAGAGACAGGTGCAATTAGTAATCAGGTGACAGAGGGTGCGGTGACTCTTGGGTGTTGTAGTCCGGAGCAGGAAGGCATGTTTGGAGGCTGTTCTGAACTTGTGATTTCAACACGGTTACTGACATTAACAAAATAAGTCAACTTCTTAATAAACTTTTATGAACATTTGGGTGGTTGACAAAATATGGACAGGTCACAGACTAAGGATTATGGAAATATAATAAAGGACACAAAATGCAGTGTGGTTACGGATTTTAATATGGCTGCATCACAGATGCTAGTAATTTACGGATTGGTCACAGATTGATTTCGTACGGATGGTGATTAACCATCCGTGATACATTTTACGAGTGTTGCTATGAATCTATGGAACAGTGACAGACATCGCAAAGATCGTCTCCATGGTGACGTTATCTGCCAATGGTAGCTACATGATGGAGGTCGAAGCGCCAGGTAAACTATGAGTCGATATTGAACGAGTCAAAGATGAGTAGCTGAATGGAATATATCTGATAGACTACGGAAAAAGTCAGCCAATATTATTATACATACACATTCTATTCACATCAGCATTGTTGAAGGCCAACACTAGCTTACCTGCAATTCAGTGCTGTTAGAGCGGCAGTGCAGTTACCTTCCAGCCGGTGTAGCATTGAGCAGCAGTGTTCGCAAAGGCCAACACTAGCACAGTCAAGCCAGTGCTATCGAGAGCAAGTAGCACAGGCTAACAACTGAGAAACTAGGATTTCTGTCTCCATGCATGCTCACTACAGGATTTTTCACTCAGACTTAAGTATTCATTTCCCTCTAATTTACCAAATTACTTTTAAAATCAACATCAACAGCTACACACAACAGAGTGACCTGGCAGCCAAAATTCTCTGAAAATCATCTGTTTTTAACAAAGCAAACCTTGTCACAGTCGCTCGCTAGCATGGAAGTGTTACATCTCCGACGTGTCTTTTCCAGTTTTTCCATGTCTGTTGGTATGTTTTTCTCTTGTAAATGTGTGTGAATAATATATAATGAAGTTTTCGTAGCCTTTCCGGTGTTCAGCGCGTCTTTAGTTTCAGTTTATTTATTTTGTGCTTAATTATAACATAGCTAATCCTAGCAATAGCACTGGATTAGCCTCATCTTTTCCCTTTCCTGGCAGACAAATAAATGGTTCTGGCAATGCGCGACAGAAAAGTTTCATCATTGGATATTTGCATTAGCTCCGACGTATGACGTCATGTTGTCTACGTAATACACGTAGGATAAGCAATATGATATTACATGCTATCAAACCAAATGAAAGAAAGTGTCCTGTATGTTAATTAATTTGGTTCCTGACGATGTGTATGTGGGAAACAATGGCCAGAAGGTTTCCTTTGATTGGCCAGATGGGCTTAGTATGTACGTGTGTGTAAAGGATAGTCAAGAATTGCAACAAAACTGTATACTGTAAATGTTATTTCCGACACTAATGATGGTTGTGATGTCACTACGTCGTTCACCATGAAATATGGATTAGAGTAGTATCAAACATGGCTGGAGAAATATTGAAATCAAGCAGTTTATGATCACATTAAAGGAACAGTCCACCGTACTTCCATAATGAAATATGCTCTTATCTGAATTGAGACGAGCTGCTCCGTACCTCTCCGAGCATTGCGCGACCTCCCAGTCAGTCAGACGCAGTCAGACGCGCTGTCACTCCTGTTAGCAATGTAGCTAGGCTCAGTATGGCCAATGGTATTTTTTGGGGCTGTAGTTAGATGCGACCAAACTCTTCCGCGTTTTTCCTGTTTACATAGGTTTATATGACCAGTGATATGAAACAAGTTCAGTTACACAAATTGAAACGTAGTGATTTTCTATGCCATGGAAAGTGCGCACTATAATGACAGGCGTACTAACACCTTCTGCGCGCTTTGGCAGCGCACTGATACGGAGCTCAGATATCAATGCACTGCCGAAGCGCGCAGAAGGTGTTAGTACGCCTGTCATTATAGTGCGCACTTTCCATAGCATAGAAAATCGCTACGTTTCAATTTGTGTAACTGAACTTGTTTCATGTCACTGGTCATATAAACCTATGTAAACAGAAAAAACGCGGAAGAGTTTGGTCGCATCTAACTACAGCCCCAAAAAATACCATTGGCCATACTGAGCCTAGCTACATTGCTAACAGGAGTGACAGCGCGTCTGACTGACTGGGAGGTCGCGCAAAGCTCGGAGAGGTACGGAGCAGCTCGTCTCAATTCAGATAAGAGCATATTTCATTATGGAAGTACGGTGGACTGTTCCTTTAAAGCAATTGTCGCCCTGATTTATAAACCTACTACACCCCCAAACTCATCACCTAATTTATCATTTATCAGTCGAGCGTCAGTGAGTCACTGCAGTGCTGCGTCCCTTCATCCTCCTGTCAACAGAGGAACATTCCACCAGCTGACAGCTCATGATGGGTTCATCTTTTGTCCCTTCAGATGAGACCTGACCCACACACACCTAGGTGATGGCCAGAGAGCCAGTATTCACCCACTCCTACAGTTCATTGTCTTCAATCGAGTGTCACTTTCTCTTGGAGTTTCAGGCTGCAGGAACCCTTCAAACACAGCTCGGAGATACTTTACCATATGAGCAATGAGCTTAAAAATAGAGCATTGTGCCATCATTCAATGTTTCATTGCTTTGAATTTAGTAATATTTCAACAGAACCCTTTCATATGCTTAAACCTCAGAAGGCTTGGAAGCTGGACAGACCCAGCCGGTTGGATTATTCTTCACTTTTTGATGTTATTTGCCTTGGTGAAATCATTTCCCCATGTGTTTCATTATGATCCCTTTTCTTCTCTTAGTGTGAAAAATGAATTGAAGCCAATGGAAGGAAAACAAGGGATGGAAAAAAACTAAAAGCAGGAGTGATCGAGGTATGAAAAGAGGGAGAGTGTTGAGTGGTATTGCCCAGAACATGTCTACTAAGTTTGGGGGTATCATTTCAAAAATTGACTGAGTAGTCTTTCCTTCAGAATGCCATTCACTTTTCAAAATAAAAGGATAATGAGATCTGGTTAAAAAAAGAACAAGGCTATTCTGTCTACCTGTTAATGCCAATTACACACACACACACACACACACACACACACACACCGAAGGTGTTCTGGATAATTAAACAAATTTACACACAGAATTAGAGCAACCCATTAATTTCCTCAGGCTTTGTGTGAAGGTGTGTTTGGGATTAAGGGAATCGACTTTCCCCCTCACTGTGCTGACAAATAGGATTTGCACATATTGCATCCTTTCACGTCATCTCACACGGGTTCTCGTCTGCTTGCCTTACAGAGAAGACACCTTACATGTGATGGAGTCGAGAAAAACGTTACGTTCTGCAGTGGGTGCATTTTTGGCCATTTTATCATGATTATCGATATCAACGGAGCTGAAATTATGACAATAAGTGACAAAATCGTTATTTCTTTCAAGTTTAAAGGCTAACTTTTCTCCGAAGTGAAAGTTGAAGACAGACTTAGGCCAAGTTTACATTTGACCGTATCGGTCTCGTTTTCTTCGCGGATGCACTGTCCGTTTACATTAAACCGCTTGGAAACGCCGGGAAACGGGAATCCGTCAGGGTCCACGTATTCAATCCAGATCGTGTCTGGTCCGGTGCTGTGTAAACATTGAGAATACGCGGATACGCTGTGCTGAGCTCTAGCTGGCGTCGTCATTGGACAACGTCACTGTGACATCCACCTTCCTGATTCGCTGGCGTTGGTCATGTGACGCGACTGCTGAAAAACGGCGCGGACTTCCGCCTTGTATCACCTTTCATTAAAGAGTATAAAAGTATGAAAATACTGCAAATACTGATGCAAATACTGCCCATTGTGTAGTTATGATTGGCTTTAGGCTTGCCATCCTTCCACTTGCAAATGGTAAGTGATATGTGCTGGGATTACACACACAGCGGCTCAGTCCCGAATCGTGGCTTGTGCACTTCACTCGCACGCTCTGTGAGCTGCGCAGGGCCGGAGTGCGCACCCTCCAGAGGGCACTCGCTGTTCAGGGCGGAGTGATTTGGAGCGCAGGATGCCTGCGGAGCCGAGCGTATCCGCGTATTGGCGTTGCTGTGTGCACGGCTAACGGTTTTAGTGTAAACGCGAATCGTTTTAAGAACGTTAATCTGATGATCCGCTGATTCAACGTAATGTAAACGTAGCCTTAGGCCAAGTTTACATTAGACCGTATCTGTCTCGTTTTCTTCGCGGATGCACTGTCCGTTTACATTAAACCGCCTGGAAACGCCGGGAAACGGGAATCCGTCAGGGTCCACGTATTCAATCCAGATCGTGTCTGGTCCGGTGCTGTGTAAACATTGAGAATACGCGAATACGCTGTGCTGAGCTCTAGCTGGCGTCGTCATTGGACAACGTCACTGTGACATCCACCTTCCTGATTCGCTGGCGTTGGTCATGTGACGCAACTGCTGAAAAACGGCGCGGACTTCCGCCTTGTATCACCTTTCATTAAAGAGTATAAAAGTATGAAAATACTGCAAATACTGATGCAAATACTGCCCATTGTGTAGTTATGATTGTCTTTAGGCTTGCCATCCTTCCACTTGCAAGTGGTAAGTGATATGTGCTGGGATCACACACACAGCGGCTCAGTCCCGAATCACTGCTTGTGCGCTTCACTCGCGTGCTCTGTGAGCTGCGCAAGGCCGGAGTGCGCACCCTCCAGAGGGCACTCGCTGTTCAGGGCGGAGTGATTTGGAGCGCAGGATGCCTGCGGAGCCGAGCGTATCCGTGTACTGTTGTTGCTGTGTGCACACAAATCGTGTATTGGTGTTGCTGTGTGCACACTAATCGTTTTAAAAACGTTAATCTGATGACCTGCTGATACAGTCTAATGTAAACATGGGCTTAATTGCGGTTTAAAACTGTTCCTGATGTTCAGAACATGACAAAACATCTACCAAACAGTGGAACATTTCACAAATCGAAGGGAAAACTTTCCAAACAATACAGCCCCCCCATGTATATCGGCCACATTCAACACAATTCAGCCCAACATCCTGGCTCAGAGACAGTCTGAGAACTTCGCACTGGACGGAGGTTCGATCCTCTGGCTGCTTGACTTCCCAAGTCAAAGATTCCAACAGGTGAAGGTGGGCCCTTTTCTTTCTGGCAAAATTACTACCAACACAGGCTCTCCCCAAGGTTGTGTTTTGTCTCCCTTGCTGTTTTTCCTATATACCAACAACTGCATCAAGTTAAGTTTGCTGACGATACAGCATTAGTCAGCCTTCTCCAGGGTGACAAGCAGGAACATGGCCCAGTTTTAGAGGAGTCTCTAGACTGGTGTGATAAGATCCATCTCTTGTTAAACACTTTAACCCTCTGGGGCCTGAGGGTATTTTCTGGCACTCTCATGATTTTGGGAAATCTAAGATTTCAACAAATCTAAGCAGTATTTTCAAAGTCATATGACTTTTGTGTATTCAGCACAAGTTCAGCTACAATATCTCTGTAGTAGGGGAGAGTGGGGTAAGATGAGCCACTTTTTACATTTTTCATCATAACTACATGTTAAAGCCATTTTTGCTTCCAGTCTACACACCATACCAAATTTCAAAGTGTACTGTTACTATCTGAGCAAAACATAATTGATAAGCTCTTATGGTTAGAGTGATATTACCTCTTGAAAAAAAAATGTCAAGTGGCTCAACTTACCCCATGCACAGGGTAAGATGAGCCACTGTGTGGGGTAAATTGAGCCAACACAAAACATGTTAGGTTAACAAAGTAAACAACTTTTATTATTAGAAATGCAATCAATGAATCAAGTCAAGTCAATCAAGTGGGGGATAGGGCCGTTGCATAGAGAAGGGGAGATGAAGAGAGAGGTGATAGAACGAGATGGGATAGAGAGGGATAGATGGATAGAGAGAGATATGCGTAGATAGATAGAAAGAGGGATGTTAGAGAGGGAATGAGAGATATACTATATTATAGAAATTACTAAAACAGTAGAACAGTGCCAAAAGAATCTTATTTCTTTCAGTAGGTTAAAACATTGCTAAAACATGCAGCAATCATTCCATCAATCATTCAATCATTTCATCATTATTCAATGTTCCAAGCGTTCAAATGGCAAGGGAACACCATTTGCCTCTCCCTCCGTGCTGTCCCCCCAACAGTAAAGGGGCGGGGCAATTTTTTCACAATATCCTGTCTTGACAGGACAGCCTCATCTTTCTCTTTGAAGACAAAGGTTGGCTTTCTTGCAGAGCCATGGCATGACCGGCTTCTTTTGAGAAATCTTGCCTCTATTTCGAAGACATCCAATTTGATTATCTGGCCAATGAAGAAATGCACTTTCTTCTTCCCCGTGTATTTTGCCACAACATAATCCCCCACATCTAACAACTGGTCTTCCTCATCTGATGTCATATATATAAATATATATATATATATATATATATATATATATATATATATATATATATATATATATATATATATATATGTTGTTGTTGTCATATATGACCAGTAAATGTGAAAACTTAAGTGTCATCCATATTGGGTAAGCTTAGCCACCAATGGGGTAAGTTGAGCCAGTGGCTCAACTTGCCCCACATCTAATGGCTCATCTTACCCCATGGCCACCATTTTGTAGAAAAATGCTAATAAAGGGGATTAGGCTAATCAAAATTATTTTTATTAGCATTCATATCATAGCTTAGAAAGCCACTAACTTAACCCTAATGTGTCTAAATATTATTCTACTTTTGTCTTCTCTAAATCATCTTCACTGTGGACAAACATGGAATTGACTTAGAAAGCACAAAAACACATTTTTATAAATATCTCCCTCACCTAGTTTGACATGTGGTGCTCCTCTCCACAAGTGTAAGTAAATGGTCCCGGCCCCCTTTGAATGTGGTCACATGGTCACATTTGTTTACTGTTTCTTAGAAACAGGGGGTGGCTCATCTTACCCCCTGGCTCATCTTACCCCGCTCTCCCCTATGTATGTTATGGTGTCGGAATGTATGAAAAAACATGACCTTACCCATTGTGATGAACTGTTTTGATCATTTGAGGTGATTCTGTTCAGTTTTAGGAATGGATCAAGCCTAGGGTGACCAGACGTCCCGGTTTTACCGGGACAGTCCCGATTTGGGGTTGTGTGTCCCGAGTTCCAACAAAAGTCTGTCGGGACACGGATATGTCCCGGTTTTCGCCACTCGCGACGTTTCCGACTGAGCAGCGTGGGAATCATCAGCGGAGAAATGTCTGCATTTACTATTTTGATGAATGGACAGGAATCGCAAACTTTCCTGGTTACTGCCCCCTGGCCCTGTGGCATGGGTGTTTATTTAGCCACATTATTCCAGACAACAGAACATGTTGCCATGCAACAATAAAATAAACATTAACTGGCGCGAATGTTCTTTGTCTAGCAGCTAGCAGCAGTAATGCCGCAGCAATTATGCCGAAAAGAAAATGTACCTTTTCCAAAGATTTACAGGGCACCTACCCCTTCCTCCGAGAGGTGCAGAACAATGCGCACGAAGCCTACTGCACTCACTGTAAGTGCTTTGTTCTTGTACTGAGTTGGGTAGCCTATGCTGCAAATGCTGTGCGCTCCTGTGGGGGCTTTCCTCGGGCTGTCGCCCCTCTCCTCCTTTACTGCTGAGAGAGGCCCTTCATATAATCTTTTTTTATTCACCTTGTTATCCCGAGATAACGACATAATTAATTCAGGATCTTGAGAAAACAACACAACTAATTCGAGATCTCAAGAAAACAAAACCGTTATTCCGAGATAATGACCTAATTAATTCAGGATCTCGAGGAAACAACACAACTAATTCGAGATCTCGAGAAAATAAAACCGTTATTTCATGATCTCAGTTGGATCACTGTATCTCCGTCGGTAGAGACAAAGCCGGGCCAGTCTTCTGCGGAGGTGCTGCGGACTAATTTTGAAATTATCCCTTATTAAAAGACTTAATGCAATCTCTCCCTGTGTCAACCCCTGATCAAAATATTGCCTTATTAGGTGATTGATTATTCCAGACATTCTTATGACCAAAGTTGCGTCTATACAGAATGAGAAATAGCCCCAAAGTCAGCATATCACAAGTCTCTTGGCGTTCCTGAATGAACCATTTCTCAGCTGTTTACTCGAGATCACGAAATAACGGTTTTGTTTTCTCGAGATCTCGAATTAGTTGTGTTGTTTTCTCGAGATCCTGAATTAATTATGTCGTTATCTCGGGATAACAAGGTGAATAAAAAAAAGGATTATATGAAGGGCCTCTCTCGGCTTCCGTAGTACATATTCTCAAATCACTTGTCTCGTTTTTGTTTCTGTTTAACATACCATTCTGACAGTTTGGCCATATTGAACAGCTTGTTGCACCTTCCATGAAAGGATATGGGACATGGATTTTTACCTGGGCATAATTATGTATAAAGGACATAAGAAATGCCATCTAAATCACTGCAGGGTGTCAAAAATGTGAAAATCATCACATTATTCAAGTTTTTTTATACATCAGCGTAAAACAATGATTCGTTAATTAGCTAGGTGGTCACGTGACCCGTGACGCAACAAAAACTTTTCAAGGAGCCAGCGCTTGGGAATCTAATGTAAACAGGTTACCGAAATGGACACCATCGACAGTGATATTCCCGATGTTTCACAGAGATGTGAAGTTAGACCCTATCAATTCGAACCGATAGCTGGAAATTCACATGAACATGGATCTTGTCTTTACTCTGACGGGTCAGATGATTCTGAGAGTGAGAGTTCATTCAGCCCTCATGAAACTGAAAGTGGTCGGCTCGATAACACTTCCTGGTAAGTTAAAAACAATTCTGCTCAAAGGCTAATGATCTGTTGAAAGAAGTATTATTTTTGTATCATACATTGAAAGTTCATCATAGATCTAGCTAAAGTCCGTTGCAAGCTAGTTTTTTTTTTTGCTGATATTTTTCGAGATTGATTGAGATACAATGCTTCCAGAGTCCGAGATGAAAACATTCAAAATGGCGAAACGAGTCAGAATTATGATAATCAATAATTGATACACCCAAAATTATAATACTAATCCTTACCTCGGCTTTCAGTCGCTTAGCGCAGAGGTCTTCAACAGGGGGGTCGCGAAATCACACCGGATCACTCATATCAACAAAAATATTCCTGCCCTGTCCCCTGGCCTCCGTGCGGATGCCGCCTTTTTCATGGCTGAATCGCGCAGATCCGATTTAAAAAAAAAAAAAAATAGCGATATTAATTCATGAAACATGAAGTATAAGGATGAGAAAAAAAAAAACAGTTTAAATCGGGAAGCTGCGCACATTTGTGCAGCATGGCGCAAATGTGCGCAGCTTCCCGATTTAAACTGTTTTTTTTTTCTCATCCTTATACTTCCTGTTTCATGTTTCATGAATTAATATCGCTCAGTACCTGAGTATTAATGTTGAAAGAATCCTCAGTGAAATGGTCCGAACACAGTTTGTGGGAAACAGTAGGTGCAAAGTTTTTTCAACAGGTGTTCTGTAAAGTTATCCTACCTCTTGGATTTGTCCTACCAAGCCTACTGCGCATGCGCGAAGCCTACTGCGCATGCGCAGGTGAGCCCACACTTTCCTCAGCTTCGGGTCCTTGGGGAATGCAAAAAAACTTACTCCAGGGCATTTCCCATTGGAATTATTGCAACCATAAGCAGCACAATACACCATGATGTCCAATGTATGATGTCCAATGTACTTTAAAGACTATAAAAACAATTTTCTTGTCATCCACTTCTCCATTCATCTACCCGCTTGTGCTGTGCCCGAAAGTTTTTGTGACGCATGATCACGTGACAGCGGCTCTTCCGGTTGCAAAAAATGCATATCGGAAGTCGAGCAGAAATGCCATATAATCATCACGAATATAACGATTTTGCTGAATTTAATAGATGATTTTGTATTTGTTGATGCAATTAATTCATATTTTTAATGGAAAGAAACTGATATAGCGTGCTTTTATGTTTCATGTCCCATATCCTTTAAAGTGTTCACTTTTGTACACATCTTCTTGCTTTATTCATTCCGTTGTGGGGAATGATTAGTAAGGTTGATTCTGACCTAGGCTATGTTGAGGTCACATATCTACTTTTTAAGTTCATGCTATAGTGCATACAATTTTAGAGATATAGCCTACATGTGCATATGCATTCTTCTTGGTGTTCTCACAAACAGGTGAAATAAATCAGTTTAAATTAGGCCTATGGACATAGCCTGGCCTATTCTCAGCCATTACAAAATCTGTTGTCTGACCATAATTTAACTGATCTGTATACCACTATGCTACTAGATAACAAAATGCCTGTTTGTTTTATTTCATGTGAGATGTTGATAAATGTGAGCTTCAACAAAATAAGAGCACCTCTCTGAGTGTCACGTTTATGTAAAAAAAAAGGTGTGCAAGCACGAGCATGGTCGCGCGCAAAAGTGTCCCGGTTTCAGACTAGGGAAATCTGGTCACCCTAATCAAGCACAAACTTAAATCTGCTCCATTGATTTGGACAATTAACTGGCCATCAAAAAATTTATGTCCTATTGTTCTGGGATAAAGGGTTGGCAGTGGGAGAGGTATTCAATGAGAAGGGTAAAAATTCCCATTCCATTTAATGAGAAGAGTGAAAATCCCTCCCACTGCCAACTCTTAATCCCATCAGGTCAAGTCACAAGGGTCATGTTTTCACACATTCCAACACAGTTCTAAAACTGCTTTTTACAACACCTTCATTTATCTGGTATATGACTTTATTTTGGTATTTGACTCTTCAGTGTGTCTTGAAATTAACTCTTGTACTATTTTACTCGGTTCAGAGCCACAACCAACTCTGTTAGTCTGTTACACAATTACTCTAATTTTGCTCACACTCCCACTCCAAATTTTACTCTCTAAACTCAAAATCAAGCAAAATTAACTATTTGCGGAAAATATTTTTAACTCTGGAAAAATTGCTCATTAATTTTTCCTGTGTATGCACTACAGCGCATGCATATCAACCGATCTGCTCATAATAAATAGGAGAAATATTTACACTTACTCGAGTTGATCTTTGGCTGGATCGTGTCGAAGTTTAAAAAACAAACAAACAAACAAACTGCTCAGTGTCGTAGTTCAAGACTGAATTGAGTCGCTGTCCTGAATCATTCGAAGTGCATACAATCCATGTGCCATTTTACAACAAGTTTTACCGGCAAATAGCCTAAACTATGTCTGACAGATTTTATCCTGTTTACGGTGTGCATTCCCACTGCGAAAGAGAAACCAATCAAAACCAGAAGAGTGAAAGTGATCATCATGCCGTTACCATGTGAATAGTCTTTTATGAATGCGCAAGTGCGCACTCAGCACTCCAACTCCGGTGTGACTGAGTAAGGTGACAAGTTTGTTTCATCTAATTTAGGTCATTTAAAAGCTAATTATTTGGCAGCAGGCACAGAGGAAAGTGTAATGTTTCTGTCAATATATTTATCATGCTTGTGTGATGAAAAACTTGAAGATATTTCTCAATACATGACCTACTCATTTTAAACCTGTCGAGCTTCACCGGTGAAGCGCTCGACCCCAAAGGGTTAAAGACAAAAGAAAGGTCTTGATTTTAGGAGAGACAAAACATCCTGTATGACAACCATCAGAGGACAGCCCACACAGTCTGTCACTGAATATAAGCATCTGGGGGTGGTCTTAGATAACAGGTCGAAATGAGATTCAGAAAAAAGGGCAGCAAAGACTTTAAAAAGTTGGTTTCATTTGATGTTGACTGCACAAGGTTTAAAGTGATGCAGACACAAACAGGTCTCCTTGGTGTCATTTTGTAGACCTTAACACAAACTTTCAATTTTCGATGTAATCGCAAGGTGTGGAGATGAAAATTCAACAAAAATAAAAAACATTTAAACCTTTCGCCACAAAGTGATACCTGGAATTCCCTTCCCTTCCGCTGAGAATGGCCCAGACTGGAAATGATGTGGATCAGGGAGCACCTGCATGGAAGGTGCGCTGACAGAACTTGGCTTAGGGATTTTACTGTAAAATTTCAAACAGGTTCAATTCACCTTAAAATCTCTGTTAAAGGACACCCTAAGAACAACATAGCTTTTGGAATTTTGGGGAAAAAAATGACAGCTGCAGAGATAGTGATTTTAGTAAAACTCAATAATGGTAATTGTGCACTGATCCCTGCCTAATGTTGTAGCACAAAATAGAAAGGGTCTGCATGGTCCTAATTGGTACTGTTAGAACCAGAAAAGGAGCAACCTAGTTTTGGAAGTTTCTAAAGTCCTTCCCACACCATGCAATCAGGCAGCGCTGATCTTCATAGCCCTTGGCCTCTCACCCATACAGCTAGGGTTACAGTGGGGGGCTTGTACTCTGGTAACTCCAAAAGTTTGACTCCCCACTCACATCTGTATTGTAGCATACCTTGCCAGTAGGTACCATTTTTATGATGGTCTTTGGTATGACCTGACCACAAGCAGAACATGCGATCTCCTGGTCGAGAGGCAGACATGCTAACCACTAGGCCAACTTGCGATTAGTTTTGGAAATCAACCTTAAATTCCTGGCTGCTGCACTCTCACTGCACACAGTGCCTATGGTGTAATACGCCACCCGCTTCTGCTGGCTCAAGCGCTGAAAGTGAAAGTGCCTACATAATGAGATGAATGATTGCCACTCAGATCTTGGCAAGCTGACAAGTGGACATGGTGGAGCGATGACTAACAGACTACCTTTTTTTCTTTACATTAATAATTACCAATACCAATTGTTGTTTAAATCTTTAACTGATGTAATTGTTTGTATAATAGGAATTCCTGTCAATAAGTTATAAATCAGGCCAAGATAAAAATAATTGTTTTTGTTCCAATTCAGCAATTGGCTACCAAATACCGACCTCCCAAAAGCACAATGTGGCACAGAAATATGTCGCTTAACGTAGACAATTGTCGTGGAAAGTAATCACTAGACTGCAGCCAGAACAGTGTTAAGGCCAATTTACGCTGACAACCCAGTCCTCGCAGATAGCGTTGCAGACAGTGTCTGCGTAGCCCCCCCCACCTTCGCAGACGCTCTGCGCGCACCTCCCCAAAATTGTGACCACCGCAGAAGCCTCGCAGACAGCGTCGCAGACAAGAGGGCTCTGATTGGTCCACTCTACATCCGCTGTACACGCACTTCCGCTTCCCTACTTTCCCAGTTTGTTTTGTTTTCACGACCGCCATTTTTAAAAACACGAGCGAAGATGGAGCAGCATGAAGAGCGGTTGATTGAGGAAGTACGTACATCTGTACGACTCCAGTTCTAGTCATTATAAAAAAAAAAGTTCTAGTCATTATAAGTAACCGGAGGATAAACACTCCACTAACCACACCCACCAACTACTCCTAACGACTTCGCGCCCCCTTGCGTTGTGCCGGTGAATAACATCGCGCACGCCTATTACTCCCCGCTCAACGATAAATTACAACTCTCTGCGAAAAGCTATCTGCGAAAGCCTTGTCGCAAGAGCATGCAGAGGCCTTTAGTGTTAGAGTAGATCTACTCGACTTCTTTTATTACCTGAAGCAGAGTTCGAATGATGAATTCATCTTTGCGGGGGTCTCATTAAAAATAAATAAATGGAACGGTGTGTGGACATGGAGAGTAAATATACAGTATAATAGCTTAACTTGTGTGCTTTCCATGAGTAAGAGGCTAGCTATATGGTTCGTTAGGCTATACTTGCATACACAGTAGTCTTTTTATTGTTTTTTTAACATATTTTTGCTATTTTCCTATAGCCTACACTTTAAACAGAGGGAGAATGCATTCTACCAGTCCTAAAATGTATCAGGGCTGAGCACGATGTCGGCACCAGGAGTGGCCTTTTTTTGGTGGCATGGTAGCCAGGAGTCTAACTTATTGATCTTTCTTGAAAACTTAACCAACGAATGAAACTAAGCTCAAGTGGTTCTTCTGAAAGGATTAGCATGCGTGCGTACGTGTGTGTGTGTTAACGTTTGTGAGCTCTCAAGAGGATAGTCTGTGTGCATTGTGGCGTGGTGGTGCTGCTGCATTCACCAGAGTATGCACCTAGCTGTAATGCGTTCTTTTGGAAAATAGATTTATAATAATCTGTTTATATAAACAGATTATATTAATAATTATTAATACAATCTGTTTATAATCTTATTTATATCTCATCTCATTATCTCTAGCCGCTTTATCCTGTTCTACAGGCTGTTTAACGTAAATATTACTC